>NC_080478.1:19243120-19383120 GCF_030265055.1 Doryrhamphus excisus
AAATACAATAATAATAAAAAGATGAATAGTAGTGCCTTGGTAGCCATGAACTGAACATCATAAAAATGAGTACCACCTGTAGTCATATGATAAAATAGTACAAATAAGTGTTGGACTCATGGTTGCTCCTTTATCCGCTACAGCGTATACATTTCCAAAATAAGGCGGACAGTTTTTCTGTTGCTGTTTTTATGAAAATATAACACTACCATAAATATAATTCATGCATCTTGCAACAAGTGTGTCTCGATGTTATTGTCGATGCATTTTTAGTCTGACGGAGAAGCCGAGGCTAGTCTGCGGGGCTCTTTTAGCGGAGTGCGATTAGCATTGCAGATGTAGCTTTCTGTAGGCGTTAGCTTCAACAAACTCAAGGTTCCCACATCTCCGGTGCGTGATTAAAATGTATCGGCGATGCGTGGGAATTTCACAAGAGCACACGGTGACGCTCCGGCGCTCTGAGAGACTATTTTTTGCTCAGGTATTCTGCACCTCGTTGTGCACATTCTCTCTTTTCTCTTTGTCACACACGAGGCCTCGACCCACGGGGGGTGGGGGGGGGGGGGGTGTTCATGTGTTGAATGGGCAAAAAAAAAGCCGCCGAAAGCGATTATTTTCTGCACATATTTAATATTTCACTTTTATTTGTGGGCTGCAGGAAATGGCCGTGTGTTCCCATCAAAAGGAAGAGATTCATCCCTTTTGGCTTGCAAGGAAGTGTATAATTCAGGGTTCTCAAACACGCGGCACGCGGGCCAAATGTGGCCCGCAGGACACTATTTTGAGGCCCCTTGATATGAAAAGTTTAATGTTAGTGATATGGATGCTGTATGGTATCATGTACCCAGAAAAAAAATTATTACGTTTGATTAATGTTCATGTTAAAGGTTAAATAACTGTTAATAGTTATCCTCCCTATCCGTGTGGAAGTGGTAATATTATTCTTTAGAATTGTAATGACAATCTCACACTAAAATTGTTATTTTTGGAAAATTAAGATTATAATGTTACAAGGATAATGTCAAAATATTCTGGGAATAAATTCAGAAAAAATTCAAATTCCAAATTCAGAAATGGAAAAAAAGCTAAAAAAAAAAAAAAAAGACAGTTATTCATGTACCCGGAAAAAATTATTACGTGTGATTAATGTTCATGATAAAGGTTAAAAAACTGTTAATAGTTATCCTCCCTATCCGTGTGGAAGTGGTAATATTATTTTTTACAATTGTAATGACAATCACACACTAAAATTGTTATTTTTGGAAAATTAAGATTATAATGTTACAAGAATAATGTCAAAATATTATGGGAATAAATTCAGAAAAAATTCAAATTCCAAATTCAGAAATGAAAAAAAGCCAAAAAAAAGACAGTTATTCATGTACCCAGAAAAAATTATTCCGTTTGATTAATGTTCATGTTAAAGGTTAAAAAAACTGTTAATAGTTATCCTCCCTATCCATGTGGAAGTGGTAATATTATTTTTACAATTGTAATGACAATCACACACTAAAATTGGAAAAACTTTTGGAAAATTAAGATTATAATGTTACAAGAATAATGTCAAAATATTATGGGAATAAATTTAAAAAAAAATCAAATTCCAAATTCAGAATTGGAAAAAAAGCTAAAAAAAAAAAAAAAAAAAAAAATAGGATAAAAATGTTGTGTTCTAATGGGAAAACAGACACAATTTTATGAGAATAAATTTGTAACATTATGTGGAAAAATAATGATATTTAAGTAGCTTAGAGTTGAATTAGTCAAGAAAAAATACATTGAAAAAAATTCATAATATTATGAGAAACAAAATGAAGAATGCGTGGGAAAACAGAATGAAGTTATGAAAATAAAACGAGGTTAGGGGAAAGTTCTGCGACTATGGAAATAAATAAAGATGAGAATATTGATGCAATGGAATAAAGTTTATGAAGATAATTGAACAAAACAATTGGGGAAAAATGGGGCAAAAAAAACACATTTGGCCCGCGGGCCGCGTCTTTGAGACCCCTGCTGTATGGTATCATGTACCCAGAAAAAAATTATTACGTTTGATTAATGTTCATGTTAAAGGTTAAATAACTGTTAATAGTTATCCTCCCTATCCGTGTGGAAGTGGTAAGTTTTTGGCTACTTAAGTTGAAAGGAAATAACTTGAAGGCTACCGTGTAGGTCGCTAGCTCTCTGCGGGCCGCACTAACATTACACTTTCATATCAAGGCGGGGGGCCTCAAACTAGTGTCCTGCGGGCCACATTTGGCCCGCGGGCCGCGTGTTTGAGACCCCTGCTGTATGGTATCATGTACCCAGAAAAAAATTATTACGTTTGATTCATGTTCATGTTAAAGGTTAAATAACTGTTAACAGTTATCCTCCCTATCGGTGTGGAAGTGGTAAGTTTTTGGCTACTTAAGTTTAAAAGAAATAACTTGAAGGCTACCGTGTAGGTCGCTAGCTCTCTGCGGGCAGCACTAACATTACACTTTCATATCAAGGCGGGGGGCCTCAAACTAGTGTCCTGCGGGCCACATTTGGCCCACGGGCCGCGTCTTTGAGACCCCTGCTGTATGGTATCATGTACCCAGAAAAAATTATCACGTTTGATTCATGTTCATGTTAAAGGTTAAATAACTGTTAATAGTTATCCTCCCTATCGGTGTGGAAGTGGTAAGTTTTTGGCGATTTAAGTTGAAAGGAAATAACTTGAAGGCTATTATCACAATAGCTACTATCATTACTACGACGTTTCCTAGCAACCATCCATCACATATTCTAATGGAAGAACCATTTAGTGAAAATCTATACATTTCAACAAGAGTGCTAATTATGTAATCCAAGTCAAATGTTATTATATATTCCAAACAATACGCATTTAACCCCCCCACGCGTAAACACTATTGATGTCTTTTACTATAAATAGGTGATCAATCAAACTGCTTCCTGTCCACAGCTGAAGACATTCAGGATCTAATGGTTAATGAAGGTTTCAGCCCCATTTAGCAGGAAATCAATAACATCGGTTTCAACTTCCACAGGCACACCCAGACGCCATGTCCACGTCTGCCTTGTTATTGTTATTGTTGACGTTACAAATGCTGCGGGTGTTAAGAGCACTTTATTAATACATATTACGCTTATTTCTTACTTTAATAACAGCTGTCAGAGTTTTATTATTGCCCCCCCCCCCCCCCCCTGTACTACCGCCTACTATTACTTTCATTAATCATCTGTCAACTATATGGTTTATTGATGTTTGGTTTTTATTGTATTGGTGCTTACATAGCTTTGTCATTTATGTAAAACATAATACATAAGATACTTTACTTGAAGAATATGCATAACAATAATAATACATTCATGGTGCATGGTGCTGGAGCCTATCCCAGCTGTCTTCAGGCGAGAGGCGGGGTACACCCTGGACTGGTGGCCAGCCAATCACAGGGCACATATAGACAAACAACCATTCACACTCACATTCATACCTATGGACAATTTGGAGTGGCTAATTAGCCTAGCATGTTTTTTTTGGAATGTGGGAGGAAACCGGAGTACCCGGAGAAAACCCACGCATGCACGGGGAGAACATGCAAACTCCACACAGAGATAGCCGAGGGTGGAATTGAACCCTGGTCTCCTAGCTGTGAGATCTGTGAGCTAACCACTCATCCACTGTGCAGCCCATATTTGCATATTAACAATAATTCATGGTTCCATTTATCACAGTGAGTCTTCCAGGTCCTGATGCAGCAAAACAGTCCCAGACCATCACACTACCACCACCATATTTTACTGTTGGAATAATCTTCATTCATTTTCTACCGCTTATCCTCACGAGGGTCGTCACCGGCTGTCTTCTTGGGGGCGAGAGGCGGGGTACACCCTGGGACTGGTGGCCAGCCAATCACAGGGCACATATAGACAAACAACCATTCACACTCACATTCATACCTATGGACAATTTGGAGTCGCTAATTAAGCTAGCATGTTTTTGGAATGTGGGAGGAAACCTGGAGAAAACGCACGCATGCACAGGGAGAACATACAAACTCCACAGTGGAATCGAACTTGGGTCTGCTAACTGCGAGGCATGCGTGCTAACCACTTTAGCTCCGTGCAGCTCGACAAGATTACATTTTTTACAGTCACTGAATGTTTTTTTTTTTATTATTTAATTTTTTTTTTAAAGCATGTTTTTGGAATGTGGGAGGAAACCGGAATACCCGGAGAAAACCCACGCATGCACAGGGAGAACATGCAAACTCTACACAGAGATAGCCGAGTGTGGAATCGAACTCGGGTCCCCTAGCTGTGAGGTCTGCGCGCTAACCACTCGACCGCCGTGCAGCCTACACACTAATACATATGCAAAATATATATACTAAACCCGCAAGGCATGCTGGCCATTGAGCTGTCAACTCAACAAGAAATACACTAAACATTATGCTGTTTTTTTTTGTTTTTTTTTTACCCCCTTCCAGCGGCGAAGCAAACACTTAATGGACTCTTGTAGATTTGCACAATTATTCTTTAGTGTATTGTGCCGAGTCTTGTTTAATTATGATGTGAAGAAAGGAAATTGGTGCGCCCCTTACTAATGCTTTAATTGCACAGGACGCAATAATCCCCTGCTGAGTCAGCATTCTGTGAGATCATTTAAAAAAAAAATAATGTGCCACCTTGTTGTTTTTGCTGGAGTATTAGTACTGCAAGTGTAAACTGTTTACTGGGAAACCATGAAAAAAAACACACACAAGCTGTTAATAAAGCCATAAATAAAAATATTAAATAAATAAAATATTAAATAAAATAATAAATAATGATTAGAGTCCTGTAGACATGACAAAACACGACTATAGTCACATTTATACTCTTTTTATTTACAACATATTGCGCAACTGCAGGGTCTTGAGACACATGCTAACTCGCAAACTAGAGAGCTAGCGACCTAAACGGTAGCCTTCAAGTTATTTCCTTTCAACTTAAATAGCCAAAAACTTACCACTTCCACACGGATAGGGAGGATAACTATTAACAGTTATTTAACCTTTAACATGAACATTAATCAAACGTAATAATTTTTTCTGGGTACATGATACCATACAGCATCCATATCAAACTTAACATTAAACTTTCATATCAAGGCGGGGGCCTCAAACTAGTGTCCTGCGGGCCACATTTGGCTCGCGGGCCATGTGTTTGAGACCCCTGCTGTATGGTATCATGTACCCAGAAAAAATTATTACGTTTGATTAATGTTCATGTTAAAGGTTAAATAACTGTTAATAGTTATCCTCCCTATCCGTGTGGAAGTGGTAAGTTTTTGTCCATTTAAGTTTAAAAGGAAATAACTCGAAGGCTACCGTTTAGGTTGCTAGCTCTCTAGTTTGCGAGTTAGCATGTGTCTCAAGACCCTGCAGTTGCGCAATATGTTGTAAATAAAAAGAGTATAAATGTGACTATAGTCGTGTTTTTGTCATGTCAACTCGCAAACTAGAGAGCTAGCGACCTAAACGGTAGCCTTCGAGTTATTTCCTTTCAACTTAAATAGCCAAAAACTTACCACTTCCACACGGATAGGGAGGATAACTATTAACAGTTATTTAACCTTTAACATGAACATTAATCAAACGTAATCATTTTTTCTGGGTACATGATACCATACAGCATCCATATCAAACTTAACATTAAACTTTCATATCAAGGCGGGGGCCTCAAACTAGTGTCCTGCGGGCCACATTTGGCTCGCGGGCCACGTGTTTGAGACCCCTGCTGTATGGTATCATGTACCCAGAAAAAAATTATTCCGTTTGATTAATGTTCATGTTAAAGGTTAAATAACTGTTAATAGTTATCCTCCCTATCCGTGTGGAAGTGGTAAGTTTTTGTCTATTTAAGTTTAAAAGGAAATAACTCGAAGGCTACCGTTTAGGTCGCTAGCTCTCTAGTTTGCGAGTTAGCATGTGTCTCAAGACCCTGCAGTTGCGCAATATGTTGTAAATAAAAAAAGTATGAATGTGACTATTGTCGTGTTTTCGTCATGTCAACTCGCAAACTAGAGAGCTAGCGACCTAAACGGTAGCCTCCAAGTTATTTCCTTTAAACTTAAAAAAAGCCAAAAACTTACCACTTCCACACGGATAGGGAGGATAACTATTAACAGTTATTTAACCTTTAACATGAACATTAATCAAACGTAATAATTTTTTTCTGGGTACATGATACCATACAGCATCCATATCAAACTTGCGCGGGCCGCACTAACATTAAACTTTCATATCAAGGCGGGGGCCTCAAACTAGTGTCCTGCGGGCCACATTTGGCCTGTGGGCCGCGTGTTCGAGACCCCTGCGCTATAGCATCAAACGACCGCTATTCTTTAGTCAACTCCACAGGTGGAAACTCTGAGGGTGGAATTGAAACCTGGTCTCCTAGCTGTGAGGTCTGCGTGCTAACCACTTGTCCACCGTGCAGCCATGTACATGAACATATTGCGCAACTGCAGGGTCTTGAGACACATGCTAACTCGCAAACTAGAGTTAGCTAGCGACCTAAACGGTAGCCTTCAAGTTATTTCCTTGAAACGTAAATAAGCCAAAAACTTACCACTTCCACACGGATAGGGAGGATAACTATTAACAGTTATTTAACCTTTAACATGAACAATCATCAAACGTAATCATTTTTTTCTGGGTACATGATACCACACAGCAAGGGGTCTCAAACACACGGCCCGCGGGCCAAATGTGGCCCGCAGGACACTACATTTGAGGCCCCCGCCTTAAATAAGCCAAAAACGTACCACTTCCACACGGATAGGGAGGATAACTATGAACAGTTATTTAATTGTTTGGACTTTTCTAACAGTGGTACATGTATACTGTATTTTCCATTACGTGTTAAGTTGCTGTGTGATGATTTTACCGTAATGACTTTCTGTGATTTCCGATGGATTGAATGAATGAATGAATGAATATTAGTGTGTAAACGTCTACTTCGATTCCTGTGGTACAGTTACATTGTTGCACCGTGAGTGAGATAGGCATCATCTCCTGTTGATCGGTTTACTGCATATTTTAAGATACATTTTTATATTGGAATCCTTTCCTGACCCACACCTCCTACTACGCATCTGCCACAAAAGACAAAACCGTTCACATTGCATAAAAAATGTTGATTGCATAATCAGGAAAATGAGAAACGCAAGCATATAAATGTTTCCAAAAATAACGCGTTCCATGTGAGAAAGTGTGACATCAACAAGAAGGCGTCTTTGCTATGATGCTTGTTTAGCTGCCAGCCCGCCGTCCCTGACCCGCATTATTATTCCTCATTGCTGTTTGCTTTAACAACAACTACTAGCTTCTCCAGCGTTTGGCCCATATTCTATCATTAGCGTCCATCATCGCTCTCTCTTTTTTTTTTTTGCGCTCTTGCTGCCACCCACCATCATATACTTCTGTATCACGTAATGGAAATGCATTGGAAGACATTCATAGTATTGTACAGTAAGGTTTATATGGCTTTGTGAATTAATTAAACTTATAGTTAATTACGTATAGAGTTATACATACAATGATGTATTAAGTAATAATGGGGTAATACCTATAAAAGCAATTTTCACTCGCTAAATGTACTGCAAAAAAAGGCCAGTAAGGATAATTCATAATGCCGCCTACAGAGAACATACTAACTCCTTATTTCTAAAATCACAAATACTTCGACTTGCTGATATAGTTCATCTTCAAACAGCTAAAATAATGCATAAGGCTAAAAATAATAAAAATATATTTTTAAAAAAAATTCTGATGAATTTGCTAATTAAAAAAAAATAAAAACAAATTTTTAAATGTAAAAAATACAATTAAATAAAATGAAATTATTTTAGGAAAGCAGGAAGTGAACAAATGTAACAGTTACTGATTGTAAAAGTACCAGATGGAGGGGTAGGATTTAATAAGCTTTGCTTCTTCCTACTCCTGTTGGACACGTGGAACTGGGAACTGATTATGGGATGCATTCAATTGTAATCTGATGCATTTTCAAATGAAATAAAACCATTAAAAAAATTAAAAACAAATTTTTTAAATAAAAAAATTAAAAACAAATTTTTAAATTAAAAAAATTAAAAATAATTTTTTAATAAAAAAATTAAAAACAAATTTTTTAATACAAAAATAAAAACAATTTTTTAATACAAAAATAAAAACAATTTTTTAAATTAAAAAAATACAATTAAATAAAATGAAATTATATTAGGAAAGCAGGAAGTGAACAAATGTAACAGTTACTGATTGTAAAAGTACCAGATGGAGGGGTAGGATTTAATAAGCTTTGCTTCTTTCTACTCCTTTTGGACATGTGGAACTGGGAACTGATTATGGGATGCATTCAATTGTAATCTGATGCATGTTCAAATGAAATTAAACCATTACCATTACCATAGTATAAATAATGTAATTAAGTATAATAAACCCAAATTAGAGACAGTCAAGGACAGGAATTTGAAACAGTTTTTCATCCATCACTGGAAACCAGTACCCGTCAGACTTAAACACCAAGTCCTATATCAAGTCCAAGTAGTCCAAATCCCAATCATTTGTTGACATTGTAGGCAAACAGCTCCTCGTGATGCATCGGTGATTGAAGTAAGGCGAGTCGCGGCGTTTAACACCCCGGAATGTTGAAGCACAACGTGCAGGTAAGGACCAGGTTGTTGAAGAGTCCTCCCAGGGAACAGCTGCTCCACTAAAGAAAGCACCGTGCCATGCCGGGGGGCCTTAATGCACTCAGCCTTTCTGCATTATAAAGCCCACCGAAGAACACAATAAAAGCAGAAGCATAGTGGAGCCACTGAGCCATCCCATGGTGAGAACACGACATCCCGATGCGAGAGCACATTTCTTGCTCAGGGGCAACACGGACGCTTGCACCCACATCACAAAAAAACATTCATGTTGGGCCAACTGGACACTCGGAATGGTGTAGTGTGATTGTGAGGGTTTGCTTGTATGTGTCGTGTGATTGACGGGTGGTGACGGGTGTACCCTGTCTCTAAGTCGTAGTCATCGGGGGCTCCACAGGCTCCAGTTCTCCCTGTGACCCTAATGAAAACAGTTGAATGGGATTAAGCCATGCATTGATGGCACTCCACAGGGCGTATCTGAAGTCTGGACACAAAGGTGTTATGTTGCTGCATCGAGTTCACGTGCATCTTTGCATCATAGATATTGGAAATCATACTGAAGTTTTGATGTATTATTATTAGACTTTTTTTTGGGGGGGGGGTGGTTGCGATTGGGGGTGTCGACCAGTTCCAAAAATTTTATAAATAAATTTTATTTAATTTTCTCATGTTTTTTTTTCTGCAGAAACCACATGCCATTCACCATAAGTTGACCCATAAATCACAGAAAGTCATGACGATAAAATCATCGCACAGCAACTTAACACGTAATGGAAATGCATTGGAAGACATTCATAGCATTGTACAGTAAGGTTTATATGTTTGTGTGTGTGTGGGGGGGGGGTTACGATTGGGGGTGTCCAAACTTTTGGATTTTTGTTCAAAAAAATTTATTAATAAATTTAATTTAATTTAACCGCATGCCATTCACCATAAGTTGGTAATAATTTATAACTATATAATCTAACTATATAATATAAATAATACATATACGTGTACCACTGTTAGAAAAGTCCAACAATTCTTGGCCAATCACAAGGTATAAGGGAACTGGCAATGAGCTTGTCAACGCATTACGATAAAATCATCACACAGCAACTTAACACATAATGGAAATGCATTGGAAGACAGTCATAGCATTGTACAGTAAGGTTTATATGTTTTTGTGGAGGGGGGTTACGATTGGGGGTGTCCAAACTTTTAGATTTTTGTTCCAAAAATTTTATTAATAAATTTAATTTAATTTGCTCGTGTTTTTTTCTGCAGAAACCACGTCATTCACCATAAGTTGGTAATAATTTATAACTATATAATCTAACTATATAATATAAATAATACATATATATGTACCACTGTTAGAAAAGTCCAACAATTCTTGGCCAATCAGAAGGTATAAGGGAACTGGCAATGAGCTTGTCAACACATTACGATAAAATCATCACACAGCAACTTAACACGTAATGGAAATGCATTGGAAGACAGTCATAGCATTGTACAGTAAGGTTTATATGTTTTTTTGGGGGGGGGGTTACGATTGGGGGTGTCCAAACCTTTGGATTTTTGTTACAAAAATTTTATTAATAAATTAAATTTAATAATAAATTAAATGTACCACTGTTAGAAAAGTCCAACAATTCTTGGCCAATCACAAGGTATAAGGGAACTGGCAATGAGCATGTCAACGCATCGGAAATCACAGAAAGTCATTACGATAAAATCATCACACAGCAACTTAACACTCAAAAGTCCAAAAAATCTTCCTTCACTTTTGAGATTGAGATCTGACATAGAGATTTTGCGAGTGTACAATAGCAGTCAAAGAGAGAAAAAAAAGGGTTCTAATGTATTAATTACAGCGGTCTCGTTTATTGCAAATGGTATTCCAAAATTGTAGCCCAACGTCAACGTTAAGCCAGCAGGATGGTCAGGAGTGTGGGGAATAGTGAGCCGTGTGTCAAAAAAAATAGACATTTTACTCACGGTTTCACCATTGGCAGGTGGTTCCTGAGCGGAACCCCCCTGGGGAGGGTGGCAGGATGTGTGGATGTACTGTAATGTTATATTCATATTGATGTTACGGTTACACCTGTAGTGGAGGAACAAATGTCGTTTTAAAAATACATGTGTACGTGCACACCGGCTCAATGTCTGTGTCCAACTTCCGAACTAACAAAAAGCAATGGCGGATGTGCACAGAACAGATACTAGCATCACATCTAGCTTCCGGTTAGCCTTCCTCTTGTGTTAGCTTTCTGGTATCATCTCTTATGTTAACAGGTCGGTTTTGACCCATGTATTAAATCAGCTATAAAATACACTAAAAACAATAATTTTTATAATATTTTTCATCTTATTTTGTGCAGAAAAATAAAAATTAAGATGTTTGAGAACAGCGGAATGTTTTATCAGAGCTTTTATTTATTGATGCGCCAACAGAAACCCTGCAGATGTTCATGTTAATCCTGTAAGAATGTGTCAAGATAAGAACTCATAAAACAATAAAAGTAATTACCCTCACATACACAAACAAACAAATACAGCTCGTGCAACTGCCTTCTCCCCCCCCCCCCCCCCCCCTAGATTTGCACGACCATGTAGTAGGTAGTAATGTCACTGGGTATGTGGTTTCACTCTCCTCACTGCGAGTAACTTTGAATATTGTTTGTCTCTTCCGTATTTAAGTGTTTTTAAAAGCGTCACAGGAGTTTGAACCTGACATTCTGTTCTATCCCAAATTACATGAAGGATAACAACAGCAACCCTGCAGATGTTCATGTTAATCCTGTAAGAATGTGTCAAGATAAGAACTCATAAAACAATAAAAGTAATTACTCTCACATACACACACATACACATAAACAATCAAATACAGCTCGTGGAACTGCCTTCTCCACCCCCCCCTTAGAGTTGCACGACCATGTAGTAGGGACCCCCGAAAAGAGAATTAAAAAAAGAGGAGCATGAATTCATAAAACAATAAAAGTAATTACTCTCACATACACACACACACATAGACAAACAAATACAGCTTGTGGAACTGCCTTCTCCACCCCCGCCCCCTTAGAGTTGCACGACCATGTAGTAGGGACCCCCGAAAAGAGAATAAAAAAAGAGTAACTCGCTGCGAGTAACTTTGAATATTATTTGTCTCTTCCGTATTTTTCTGTATTTAAGTGTTTTTAAAAGCGTCACAGGAGTTTGAACCTGACATCCTGTTCTATCCCAAATTACATGAAGGGTAACAGTAATTCTTTTACCAATGTTTATTCCCTTAACCACACTCTTTCAACAAACACCCTTTTTGTTTTTTTTGGTTGGTGTGAGCGGTGGCTTTTGTTACCATGGCAACTGCACTGATTTCTTTTCCTCACATCGCCAACAAACGCATCGGAAATGAGTCAACGTGTTTGCCTTTTGTTGTTTCAACACTACCATTATGTAGTACCTAGTACACATACAGTAACAAGTATTCTTCTATGATTATTGTACGCCATGCCAACGGTAAACATTACGTTCATCGGTAATACAACCATCTTATGAAAGAGCGTACAAACAGGATGTGGTTTTCTTACTTCCTGGGTCTCGGTGGTGAATAATACTGCTGTTTATTGCTGATAGTGCTGTGAAAAATAAGACTAATAGTAACACCAGCAACCATAATTGGTTGTAATGTTTCCTGCCCTTTATCTCTTTTAATGGAACACTGAAGTGTGTGTGTGTGGGGGGGGGGGGACTAGCACGGTGTTCTCAGGTTGCCAAGACGTGTGCTAGAGTGCTCTCAGCATCCCCCCCCCCCCACATGGTTAAGGCAGAGCTTTGTCATATTTGGAAGGTAATTTGCAAGAGCCACTTATTACTCATAAATCATAATTACTTCATGGTAACACCCATTACATTTACAACACGGTGGCAAGATTGGTGGATTTTCCCCAAGGATTTTCTGTGCAAAAGTGAAGCTAATAAAAAAATGATTCCGCTGGAGATGATGTAATAACGGCAACAATATGCAGCAGGTGGCCATTTTAGTTCCATGTACAAATATGCCGCACCCAAAATACTTGTTTTTAACCCTACTAGGGTCGGCGCCGACTCGTTTTACATTTTAATGCATAAAAAGAATCACATAACATTTGTTTATTGCATCAAGGCTTTTTGACTTTGTCAGGAAACTCTATTTCAACAAAATGAAACCAAAAAAATAATTTTAGATTCTATAGAATTCTATAGGAAATACATGCAGGTCATTTTTCACCCACTTATGGAAGGTTGGGGTAGTAACACAAAAACTAAAATTTCTTAAAATGTATAAAAATAAGTTAAAAATGTGAATGGCATGATATCAAAAACAGTTTTTTTTTTTAGGAATACCTGGAATATGAAACGATAAAAAATTTTAATTACGAAGATATTTCAAGAAAACAACCTGACCGGGTCATTTTTGACCCACTTATGGAAGGTTGGGGTAAAAACACAAAAACTAAAATTTCTTAAAATGTATAAAAGGCAAGTTAAAAATGTGAATGGCATGATATCAAAAACATGTTGTTTTTTTTTTAGGAATACCTGGAATATGAAATGATGAAAAATTTTCATTATGAAGATATTTCAAGAAAACAACCTGACCGGGTCATTTTTGACCCATTTATGGAAGGTTGGGGTAGTAACACAAAAACTAAAATTTCTTAAAATTTATAAAAGGTAACTTAAAAATGTGAATGGCATGATATTAAAAACATGTTTTTTTTAGGAATACCTGGAATATGGAATATGTATAGGTTTTGAGCCTAGATTTAAAAAGTCCAAAATCCTTTAGCTCTTAAAAAAAAAAAAAACAGTACCTAAAATACCGGTTTTCCGCATTGATAAATCACAGTGTATAAAATGCTTACATTTGCATATTCTCCTCCCAGTATTTTGTGGGTTTGTGATCATCTGCATATATTCTGCATATTCATGAAGGCAAACGCACAAAATGGACAGCAAGTGTTATATAGCTCATTCGACACACGCTCGCTTCTCGGTGCACACCGTAAGTAGATCAGCTTTGCACACGTTATTTTTTTGCACATGTTTCTTTACACGCAAACCCTGAGTAGATCGTACGGCGCGTGAATGGAGGAACGGCCCTTGTTTCCCCGCGTTTGAGTCCGTGTATTCTCTGAATGGCTTTGTGTTGGGGTGTACAAATAACCAGGGCCTTTGTATTGAGTTGTGGACTCCTATAGAGCAGCTACACATAATAACCAGCTTTCTAGATCTTCCAGAATCTGCACCTATGTCAATAAATTCAGTTCCAAACCAACTTTATAGGGGTTATGAAACAATATAGAAGTTGATCATCAACGGCGATTTATCTTTTTTAAAATATCGGCTTTTAACCTACAACCATATGCGCTGGATCACAAATCCGAACAGGAAGTAGAGACTGGACAATCCGAAGTTACTCAAGAAAAGAAGAAGTTACTTCAAGATGTCAGTTTCGTATTTTAGCGTCATGATCAAAAAACCTGGGTTTTGCCACTGATTGTGTCTGTATGCGCACTATATAGTGCTACATAGACAAGCGTTTTTGCTGCATGACTTACACAAAATAAAGACAATTCGAAGACTGATAATTTGTTACTTATCGCTTGATCTTCTGACTCTACAACACAGGCTTCAGCAACAGTTTTTCGACTAGTCCAGATCCTTACTGGACTATGTTCACAAAACAGTCCAGTGTAAAGTTCCATTGACAAACGAGAATCAGGAACTCCAACCACTAGGGTCTGATGTTTGCGTCGTTAGGACACATTACACATTTTTTTGCGGGACTACCAGTGTTTAAAAAAAACTTCAGTTTTGCCATTGATTGTGTCTGTATGCGCACTCTATAGTGCTACATAGACAAGCGCTTTTGCTGCATGACTTACACCAAATAAACACAATTCGAAGACTGTTAAATTGTTACTGATCACTTGTGCTTCTGAGTCTTCAACACAGGCTTCAGTAACAGTTTTTCGACTAGTCCAGATCCTTACTGGACTATGTTCACAAAACAGTTCAGTGTAAATTTCCATTGACAAACGAGAATCAGGAACCCCAATCCCCTGGGGCCTGACATTTGTGTCGTTAGGACTCGTTTTTTGCGGGACTACCAGTATTTAAAAAAAAACTTGGGTTTTGCCATTGATTGTGTCTGTATGCGCACTATATAATGCTACACAGATAAGCGCTTTTACTGCATGACTTACACCAAATAAACACAATTCGAAGACTGATGAATTGTTACTTATCGCTTGCTCTCATGACACGTTTTTTGCGGGACTACCAGTGTTTAAAAAACTTTTGTCATTGATTGTGTCTGTATGCGCACTCTATAGTGCTACACAGACAAGCGCTTTTGCTGCATGACTTACACAAAATATGAAATATCTGAAACTTTGGCATCGTTTAACACGAGAATACAACATTATAACTACATTTATAGGTAAAAAAAATTAAAAAATCATAATAGGTCCCCATTTAAAAGGCCCCGTCAAACTCATAAGAGTTTGAATTGAAATGCCAAAAAAAGGTATAGGTTTTAACAATACCAGCTATGGAGAAGATGCCTTAATTTGGAGCATTTCCAAGCAAAATAACGGTTTCCTTCGCCAGCAGGAAGTTGACTAATTGGTGAACGTTGTGAACCAATTATGTACTGTATACATATGTGTTTTCATGGGAGTATTTGGTGTTTTTGTGCAAGTTTTCCCACCATGTCACATAGATACGCCATTACAGAGCAGATATTAGAGTCTCTCGCTCGCAGGCAGCAGCAGCAGGTTTAAAAGGTAGTTAATATCCTGTGAAAGTATCCAATTTTCTCTCTATCTATCTCACTCACTCGTACTCGTACTCGCACACTCTCACATGCACACGCACGTTAATTTGCAGTTACATGAAGACTCGGGGTCTGCATTCTGGCGTAAACAAATTACAGGAGAAGAGCGTCAGTCTCTGTCATAGTGAGCCTCGGGCGTCTGTCAGCATATAATTTACAGTATGGAATACACCCACCCTAGGATTCTATCCGTGGTATTAAGTATGCATAAAATATCATCATTTCTTTACATTTTTCTAACATACTATATCAACAGGACGGTACTATCTGTATAATCTGCAAATACACTGAATTTTTGGTCAAAATTTTTCATTCATTCATTTTCTACCGCTTTTCCTCACAAGGGGGGTGCTGGAGCCTATCCCAGCTGTCTTCTTGGGGCGAGAGTCGGCGGGGTACACGCTGGACTGGTGGCCAGCCAATCACAGGGCACATATAGACAAACAACCATTCACACTCACATTCATACCTATGGACAATTTGGAGTCGCTAATTAGCATGTAGCCACTAGTAGCCACAAGCACAGGGGTCTCAAACATACCACTTCCACACCGATATGGAGGATAACTATTAACAGTTATTTAACCTTTAACATGAACATTAATCAAACGTAATAATTTTTTCTGGGTACATGATACCACACAGCAAGGGGTCTCAAACACACGGCCCGCGGGCCAAATGTGGCCCGCAGGACACTACATTTGAGGCCCCCGCCTTGATATGAAAGTTTAATGCTAGTTGCGGCCCGCGCAAGTTTGATATGGATGCTGTATGGTATCATGTACCCAGAAAAAATTATTACGTTTGATTCATGTTCATGTTAATCATGTACCCAGAAAAAAATTATTAAGTTTGATTAACATGAACATTAATCAAATGTAATATTTTTTTCTGGGTACATGATACCATACAGCATCCATATCAAGTATCAAGTTATTTCCTTTCAACTTAAATAGCCAAACACTTACCACTTCCACACGGATAGGGAGGATAACTATTAACAGTTATTTAACCTTTAACATGAACATTAATCAAACGTAATCATTTTTTCTGGGTACATGATACCATACAGCATCCATATCAAACTTGCGCGGGCCGCAACTAACATTAAACTTTCATATCAAGGCCGGGGCCTCAAACTAGTGTCCTGCGGGCCACATTTGGCCCGCGGGCCGCTTGTTTGAGACCCCTGCCAAAAAAATTATTTTTTTCAGATTAAAATGAACAAAGCATTATTAGAGCCCTGTAGACATGACAAAACACGACGATAGTCACATTTATACTTTTTTTTATTTACAACATATTGCGCAACTGCAGGGTCTTGAGACACATGCTAACTCGCAAACTAGAGAGCTAAAGCGACCTAAACGGTAGCCTTCGAGTTATTTCCTTTAAACTTAAATAGCCAAAAAACTTACCACTTCCACACGGATAGGGAGGATAACTATTAACAGTTATTTAACCTTTAACATGAACATTAATCAAACGTAATAATTTTTTTCTGGGTACATGATACCACACAGCAGGGGTCTGAAACACACGGCCCGCGGGCCAAATGTGGCCTTGATATGAAAAGTTTAATGTTAGCTGCGGCCGGCGCAAGTTTGATATGGATTTTACTGCAGTAAAATGCTAATGTAAAAATTCTCTCCAATCAAATCTCCCAGGGAATACTTTATATTGTGTTTAAAGGTGACTATAGGGGTGTTATAGGGCTCTAATAATATTTAAACATGTATTAAGAAGGTCGTAAACAAATATTCTTAAGTCTGATGATGAAAAAAAGGAATGGTAGAAATGTTCTTATCATGGAAGTAATGAGGAATTACTGTAATCCGATTGGACCTTTTTTTTTGTCAACTTTCTTTGTTTTTGTATTTCAGTTGTTTTTTTTTAGGCAGACTTTTGAATGTTAGAAGATTGCTAATCTGTTCCAAATGTTTTGGTGACGTGTGAAAAGTGCTAATCCCTTCTGTGTTATGCGGCGCTAGGGAGGACTGCCTAATCCCTCGCTGACGGTCTAATGTTAACAATATGAAATAAACGAGATTCAATTATTGCAGTATATAATAATCCGCTTGTGATCAGTGAATTTACGCATATTTTTATGGCCCTGTGAATTACTCACGGATGTTTGCCATTCACACTCAAAAGACGAACAAAGCAGGTAAAACACGAGGAAATACTCCGAAAATACTAACTAGCTGAGTACCTAACTAGCATCCTTCACTTTGTTGGAGAATTTTCATCCATATTTATTCCGCTTTTTTGTACGTTTTTATTTTTTTTAGTTTTATTTATTATTTTTTTAATATTAATTATGGCAAACTTTGTGAGAAGTCTACGTCTACTTTTGGAATACACTCCCAAGGGCTCCCGAGTACTTACGGACAGCTGCCGAAACTTACTTACTTACTTGCTTACCTTTTTGTTGGTACAAGAGTTGATAATAAATGTGGTCATTACAAATTTTTCGCGGGAGTACTCGTGTTTAAAAAAACTCGGGTAGTCCCACTGAAAAAGGATATTAGCAACTCCACACATAAAAATTTCCTTGGAGCTATTGCTAACACTGCAAACAGAGCAAAACAGAGCTGGGTGGAGGCCGGTGTATCTGGGCATGCCCATATAAGGACATTTGTTTCGACATCACAAAGCTCAAAAAATCTCTGAAACTGAGCATTCAGAGCTATCCCAAGGGCTCCCGAGTACTTACAGACAGCTGCCGAAACTTACTTACTTGCTTACCTTTTTGTTGGTATAAGAGTTGATAATAAATGCGGTGTAAACGTGTCAATGTGGTCATGACAAATTTTTCGCGGGAGTATTCGTGTTTAAAAAACTCGGGTAGTCCCACTGAAAAAGGCTATTAGCAACTCCAGACCTAAAATTCCCAGGAGCCACACTGCAAAAAGAGCAAAACAGAGCTGGGTGGAGGCCGGGGTATCTGGGCATGCCCATATAAGGAAAATTTTTTCGACATCACAAAGCTCATAAATCCCTGAAACTGAGCATTCAGAGCTATCCCAAACTTTTTCAGGGCTTTTTCATGCCCAAATCTCGTTATCTGAAACTTGCTGGGTGCTGGGTGGAGGCCGGCGTATCTGGGCATGCCCATATAAGGACATTTTTTCGACATCACAAAGCTCATGTTAGGAAAAAAAATCCCCGAAACCTGTCCAAATCTCGTTACCTGAAACTTTGGCATCGTTTAACACGATAATACTACATTTCAACTGCATTTATAAGTCAAGTAACACAAGAATACTACATTGTAACTACATTTATAAGTCAGATAAAACGAGAATACTACATTCTAACTCAGGGGTGGGCAAACTTTTTGACTCGCGGGCCGCATTGATATAACAAAATTTCCGGGGGGAGGGGGGGGGGGGCAGACTATATATTTTACACGTAACAGTCCACCTGGTATTATTGTATCTGTAAAATTGTCATGCAATCTGCTATTATTATTTATTATTTTATATTTATATTTAAATATTTTAAAAATAATAAAATATTATAATAATTAAAATAAAATTAAAATAATAATTATTATATTATTATTATGTAAAATATGCAAATATAACAATATTATTACATATAATTAATATAATAATTAGCATTAATATAATAAATATAATAAATATAATAATCATAATAGTTATAATAATATAAGAATTATTATTTTATTTTTTATTATTATTATGTGCTTGTGTCTTGTGCTTGTGTTGAGTTTAAATGAAATACTTTTGAAAGATTGGGCGGGCCGTATTCAAACACTTGGCGGGCCGGATGTGGCCCCCGGGCCGTAGTTTGCCCACCCCTGTTCTAACTACATTTATAAGTCAGAAACGTGGGAAAAAAAGCATCATCGGTCTGCCTTTAAGATTAAAAAAAAATTATTGCAGTTTTCAAATGGTATTCCGATGTTGATGAGTCGTGTATCAAACTTCTTTTCATCGATCCCGAATTATTCCTTTCCGCCATATGATGCTCTTTTCTTTCAATCAGTCATTCCCAATGCATTGTTCGATGCGTCTTTTCCCGTTGGTGAGTCATCCGCATAATTGTTAGCACGCTGATGCTGCTGTTATAATATTGTCAACAGAGATTAATCATCTCCTATGATTAATCCTGACCTGGAAGAGTTCAGTCGGAGAGCACGGAGATAAACAAAAAAAATGCTTACCATAAAGAATTCCGTGTCTTCCACGATGGTAAACGTCTGGTCTTCCGGCACCATGATTCCAATGATGGAATTAGGAAACGCTGTAGCGTTTTACACCACAGGATAGCAGTACTAGCTTCGGTATCGATACTATCGATATTCGGATTGATCCGCTCATCCTATGGGAAACTCGCTTCCATTGTGTTCTGATTCCTCCTGAAGAAGTTCCTGTTGAATGTTAAAAATCAAGCACAGACTTGAATCAATACCCCCGATCAATATGGCCGCCACATAATTGGAACAGGCTTCTACTTGGTCAGTACAAATGATTCCCTCGAGTTTTGGACCAAACATGAACATGTTGACAACTGTTTTGTTTTTAATAGGAAAGCGCTCACACAGGAAACTTTCCACTGCGGTCGGAAAGGAGTCTCTGTAGCTCGGGGGTCTCAAACACGCGGCCCGCGGGCCAAATTTGGCACGCAGGACACTAGTTTGAGGCCCCCGCCTTGATAAGAAAGTGTAATGTTAGTGCGGCCCGCAGAGAGCTAGCGACCTACACGGTAGCCTTCAAGTTATTTCCTTTAAACTTAAGTAGCCAAAAACTTACCACTTCCACACGGATATGGAGGATAACTATTAACAGTTATTTAACCTTTAACATGAACATTAATCAAACGTAATAATTTTTTTCTGGGTACATGATACCATACAGCAGGGGTCTCAAAGACGCGGCCCACAGCCCAAATGTGGCCCGCAGGACACTAGTTTGAGGCCCCCTGCCTTGATATGAAAGTGTAATGTTAGTGCGGCCCGCAGAGAGCTAGCGACCTACACGGTAGCCCTCGAGTTATTTCCTTTCAACTTAAATAGCCAAAAACTTACCACTTCCACACGGATAGGGAGGATAACTATTAACAGTTATTTAACCTTCAACATGAACATTAATCAAACATAATAATTTTTTTCTGGTTACATGATACCATACAGCAGGGGTCTCAAAGACGCGGCCCGTGGGCCAAATGTGGCCCGCAGGACACTAGTTTGAGGCCCCCGCCTTGATAAGAAAGTGTAATGTTAGTGCGGCCCGCAGAGAGCTAGCGACCTACACGGTAGCCTTCGAGTTATTTCCTTTCAACTTAAATAGCCAAAAACTTACCACTTCCACACGGATAGGGAGGATAACTATTAACAGTTATTTAACCTTTAACATGAACATTAATCAAACGTAATAATTTTTTTTCTGGGTACATGATACCATACAGCAGGGGTCTCAAAGACGCGGCCCGTGGGCCAAATGTGTTTTTTTGCCCCATTTTCCCCAATTTTTTTGTTCAATTATCTTCATAAACTTTATTCCATTGCATCAATATTCTCATATTTATTTATTTCCATAGTCGCAGAACTTTCCCCTAACCTCATTTTATTTTCATAACTTCATTCTGTTTTCCCACGCATTCTTCATTTTGTTTCTCATAATATTTTTCAATATATTTTCAATATATTTTTTTCAATGTATTTTTTCTTGACTAATTCAACTCTAAGCTACTTAAATATCATTATTTTTCCACATAATGTTACAAATTTATTCTCATAAAATTGTGTCGCTGTTCTCATTAGAATACAACATTTTCATCTTATTATTTTTTTATTTTATTTTTTATTTTTTTAGCTTTTTTTCCATTTCTGGATTTGGAGTTTGAATTTTTTCTGAATTTATTCCCATAATATTTTTGACATTATTCTTGTAACATTATAATCTTAATTTTCCAAAAATAACAATTTTAGTGTGTGATTGTCATTACAATTGTAAAAATAATATTACATATTATATTCATATAATATTACACTTATACTTGGGCAAAAAAAATGTCATTAAATTACAAATTATTTACAGTATCGTAATACTATATTGACTTTATTCTTGGAAAATTCTTGGAAAATTCTTGAAAAATTTTTGGAAAATTCTTGGAAAATTAGTGCATTTTTTTCAATTTTTGCTGTATTTTTTATTTTTATTTTCAGAATGTGTCATAGGATGATAAAAAAAACAGCTGCAAGCTCCACTTTGGACACCCCCTTTAAAAAGGTAAAGATCCTAATGGTGTGTTTTTGATACCAGTGAAGAAAGCCTCCTTCCCGAAACTAAAAGACGAGATTTTTTTTCCTCCAAAATGAATGAGCCATCTGTGTCTCACCAAATATTTTGAACTATTCCCAAATCAGCGTCTAATGGCTTTCAGTATTCACACAACACAACTGTGCCTGAGCCTTTCCGCCACTTTATATTCTATCTCAGCAGCAAATTCATTGAAGGACACCCGCCCTGCCTCCATATTGTGGGAAATGATTACTTGTGAAGATGCGCCAGTTTTATTTATGTCTTTTTTACGTTTACGGGGAAAAGCTGAATTGTAGCTTGATTTCACAAAAGTGTTACAGAAGTTTTCAATTTTTCTGATTTTTCTTCAAGGACACTCTGAATATCGGTTTGTTTAGTTTTAGTCTCAGGAGTCGGAAGTTGTCCATTTTTCATGGCACGTTTCCCAGCACCAAAATGAGATGATGCACCAACTTGTTAAAACGTCAATAAGTCGAAGTTTTTGTGCGATGAATATTCTTCCTGTTTGTAGCGTTTTTGTATCCTTGTTAAAACATCAAAAAAAGTCGAAGTTTTTGTGCGATGAATATTCTTCCTGTTTGTAGCGTTTTTGTATCCTCGTTAAAACATCAAAAAAAGTCAAAGTTTTTGTGCGATGAATATTCTTCCTTTTTTTAGCGTTTTTGTATCCTTGTTAAAACATCAAAAAAGTCCAAGTTTTTGTGCGATGAATATTCTTCTTCCTGTTTGTAGCGTTTTTTATCCTTGTTAAAACATCAAAAAAGTCGACGTTTTTGTGCAATGAATATTCTTCCTGTTTGTAGCGTTTTTGTATCCTTGTTAAAACGTCAAAAAAGTCTACGTTTTTGTGCAATGAATATTCTTCCTGTTTGTAGCGTTTTTGTATCCTTGTTAAAACATCAAAAAAAGTCCAAGTTTTTGTGCGATGAATATTCTTCCTGTTTGTAGCGTTTTTGCATCCTTGTTAAAACATCAAAAAAGTCCAAGTTTTTGTGCGATGAATATTCTTCCCGTTTGTAGCGTTTTTGTATCCTTGTTAAAACATCAAAAAAGTCCAAGTTTTTGTGCGATGAATATTCTTCTTCCTGTTTGTAGCATTTTTGTATCCTTGTTAAAACATCAAAAAATCCAAGTTTTTGTGCGATGAATATTCTTCCTGTTTGTAGCGTTTTTGTATCCTCGTTAAAACATAAAAAAGTCCAAGTTTTTGTGCGATGAATATTCTTCTTCCTGTTTGTAGCGTTTTTGTATCCTCGTTAAAACATCAAAAAAGTCCAAGTTTTTGTGCGATGAATATTCTTCCTGTTTGTAGCGTTTTTGTATCCTTGTTAAAACATCAAAAAAAGTCAAAGTTTTTGTGCGATGAATATTCTTCCTGTTTGTAGCGTTTTTGTATCCTTGTTAAAACATCAAAAAAAGTCAAAGTTTTTGTGCGATGAATATTCTTCCTGTTTGTAGCGTTTTTGTATCCTTGTTAAACATCAAAAAAAGTATAAGGTTTTTTTCGATTAATATTCTTTCACAAGCACCAAAATCACCAACTGTAATGTTGTTTTATGTTTGTCTGTCAGTAAAGCGTCTTTCAGATGTATTCCGTACGTTTAGTTGGGATCCAAATCTTGCCTTTTTGTAGCGTCCATCGCTTATTTTACCTTTTACTCTCGGTATAAGCTACAGCAGGAGCAAAGACTGAAGTTCACCTTTTTAATCTTGAAATATATATTTCATTTCTTAGCGTATGTATGTGTTTTGGTTTACTAAATATTATAGTTTCCCTTGCGTCCTTGTAGTCCATGTAGCTCACGGTGGTCAAAATTTGGATGCCCTTGTTTTAAACCACGACAAGGGATTACCCCCCCCCCCCCACAGGGGCCACAATGATGTCAGCCCCTTGTTTGTCATCAAAGCGCCTTAGTGGGCAGGGCTGGCGAAGCCAATCTTTCATTGGCAGTTGGTGTTTAAGCCATCTGAAATCTGCCTAGCAACCCGTGACAAGGGCAAAACGTGTGCTGATTGTCCCCATCCTTGTTGATTTGGCTTCTTCCACACGGGTGAAGATGGGTGAACTCACACCAGCCAGTGGAAATGGCCACTATTACTCACCACTCAGCAGGAGTGCAGGGCTCAACAGAACCCCCCCCCCACCCCCCCCAGGTGGCCTGTGCTCACCATGTGCATGTGTGCCGTGGCCCATCGAGGAACATCTGGAATGGAATCAATGGAATGGAATCAATCAACGTCAGGGGTCTCAAACACGCGGCCCGCAGGCCAAATGTCACATATACTCTTTTTATTTACAACATATTGCGCAACTGCAGGGTCTTGAGACGCATGCTAACTCGCAAACTAGAGAGCTATAGCGACCTAAACGGTAGCCTTCAAGTTATTTCCTTTCAACTTAAATCGCCAAAAACTTACCACTTCCACACGGATAGGGAGGATAACTATTAACAGTTGTTTAACCTTTAACATGAACATTAATAAAATGTAATAATTTTTTTTTTGAACTGTTTGTAATTGGAATGGAATCAATCAAGGTCAGGGGTCTCAAACACGCGGCCGGCGGGCCAAATGTCACATTTATACTCTTTTTATTTACAACATATTGCGCAACTGCAGGGTCTTGAGACACATGCTAACTCGCAAACTAGAGAGCTAGCGACCTAAACGGTAGCCTTCAAGTTATTTCCTTTCAACTTAAATCGCCAAAAACTTACCACTTCCACACGGATAGGGAGGATAACTATTAACAGTTATTTAACCTTTAACATGAACATTAATCAAACGTAATAATTTTTTCTGGGTACATGATACCATACAGCAGGGGTCTCAAACACGCGGCCCGCAGGACACTAGGGGGCACAGGGCGCAAGTTTGATATGGATGCTCGTAAATTTTTCCCATTTATTCCCATAATATTTTAACATTATTCTTGTAACATAATAACCTCATTTTAAACCTACAAGACCCTGCGTGGAAAAAGTGATTCCCGGAAAAAAAAAATAAAAAAATTGACATCTATCAGTCTGAAAATGGTCACAAAGAAATTTTTAAAGCTTTGGGACTCCAGCAAACCACAGTGAGAGCCTGTATCCATAAATGGCGAAAACATGGAACATTGGTGAACTGTTTGTAATTGGAATGGAATCAATCAACGTCAGGGGTCTCAAACACGCGGCCCGCGGGCCAAATATCACATTTATACTCTTTTTATTTACAACATATTGCGCAACTGCAGGGTCTTGAGACGCATGCTAACTCGCAAACTAGAGAGCTATAGCGACCTAAACGGTAGCCTTCAAGTTATTTCCTTTCAACTTAAATAGCCAAAAACTTACCACTTCCACACGGATAGGGAGGATAACTATTAACAGTTGTTTAACCTTTAACATGAACATTAATAAAATGTAATAATTTATTTTTGAACTGTTTGTAATTGGAATGGAATCAATCAACGTCAGGGGTCTCAAACACGCGGCCCGCGGGCCAAATGTCACATTTATACTCTTTTTATTTACAACATATTGCGCAACTGCAGGGTCTTGAGACACATGCTAACTCGCAAACTAGACAGCTAGCGACCTAAACGGTAGCCTTCAAGTTATTTCCTTTAAACTTAAATAGCCAAAAACTTACCACTTCCACACGGATAGGGAGGATAACTATTAACAGTTATTTAACCTTTAACATGAACATTAATAAAATGTAATAATTTTTTCTGCGTACATGATACCATACAGCAGGGGTCTCAAACACGCGGCCCGCAGGACACTAGTTTGAGGCCCCAGCCTTGATATGAAAGTTTGATATGGATGCTGTATGGTATCATGTACCCAGAAAAAAATTATTACGTTTGATTAATGTTCATGTTAAAGGTTAAATAACTGTTAATAGTTATCCTCCCTATCCGTGTGGAAGTGGTAAGTTTTTGGCTATTTAAGTTGAAAGGAAATAACTTGAAGGCTACCGTTTAGGTCGCTAGTGCTCTCTAGTTTGCGAGTTAGCATGTGTCTCAAGACCCTGCAGTTGCGCAATATGTTGTAAATAAAAAGAGTATAAATGTGACTATAGTCGTGTTTTACATTATTCTTGTAACATAATAACCTAATTTTAAACCTACAAGACCCTGGGTGAAAAAAAAAATTGAAATCTATCAGTCTGAAAACGGTCACAAAGCAATTTTTAAAGCTTTGGGACTCCAGCAAACCACAGTGAGAGCCTTTATCCATAAATGTTCACTCATTTCAAAGAGAGCTTGTTTTGAGGCACCGCTCTATTTATCTCTATGAGCAATGATGAAGTATTTCTGTCTAAATTTAGAACCCGCAGAATAAAGCCTGCGGCACATTAGACATACATTGAGCCCGACGGTGGAAGGATCCGCTGTTGATGCCTCACCAACGCGCGGTCCGGCGGTGCATACTGGACTTGTCTAATTGGGTTTGAGTTTGGATGCACATTCGCTAATTAGCCGAGACGATTCCACCTCCGAAATCCCAAGAGTAATTGAAAACTCCACTGACATTTTTGCACTCTGCGCGGTGGTCATTTGGTGTGTCGCGAAGCGCACAATGGAAATTTGGCTTGTTAGTATTTGTTGGCGAATATACCGTATTAGCATGGAATAGCCAAAAGGTTTCATTTACTTCTGTTGTTCTCAAATTGGTTTAGTTGCGTTTTGAGCTAGGGCTGCACGGTGGATGAGTGGTTAGCATGCAGGCCTCAATGCTTGGAGACTCGAGTTCGATTCCACTCTCGTTTGCATGTCATTCCCCATTTCCTCCCACATTCCAAAAACATGCTAGGTTAATTAGCGACTCCAAATTGTCCATAGGTATGAATGTGAGTGTGAATGGTTGTTTGTCTATATGTGCCCTGTGATTGGCTGGCCACCAGTCCAGGGTGAAGACAGCTGGAATAGGCTCCAGCAACCCCCGCGACCCTCGTGACGATAAGCAGTAGAAAATTAATTAATGTTTTCCTAGAGGGGTTGTACGGTGGTTAAGTGGTTAGCGCGCAAGCCTCACTGCTAAAAAACCCAAGTTCAATTCCACCCTCAACCATCTCTGTGTGGAGTTACAATGTTTTCCTCGTCATTCCCCGGTTCCTCCCACATTCCAAAAACATGCTAGGTTAATTAGCGACTCCAAATTGTCCATAGGTATGAATGTGAGTGTGAATGGTTGTTTGTCTATATGTGCCCTGTGATTGGCTGGCCACCAGTCCAGGGTGTACCACGCCTCTCTCGCCCCCTAGACAGCTGGGATAGGCTCCAGCATCCCCCGTGACCCTCGTGAAGATAAGCGGTAGAACATGAATGAATGAATGAATAATAATGGATATCAAGGCTGCAAGGTGACCTAGTGGTTAGCATGCAGGCCTCACAGCTAGGAGACCCGAGTTCAATTCCACACTTATGCGTGGGTTTTCTTCCGGGTACTCCGGTTTCCTCCCACATTCCGAAAAAAAACATGCTAGTTTAATTAGCGACTCCAAATTGTCCATAGGTATGAATGTGAGTGTGAATGGTTGTTTGTCTATATGTGCCCTGTGATTGGCTGGCCACCAGTCAAGGGTACATATACCCCGCCTCTCACCCCAAGAAGACAGCCGGTGACAACCCTCATGAGGATAAGCGGTAGAAAATGAATGAACATTATTCCAACAGTAAAATATGGTGGTGGTAGTGTGATGGTCTGGGACTGTTTTGCTGCATCAGGACCTGGAAGACTCACTGTGATAAATGGAACCATGAATTATTGTTATTGTTAAACCTAGCAAAAAAACATGCTAGGTTAATTAGCGACTCCAAATTATCCATAGGTATGAATGTGAGTGTGAATGGTTGTTTGTCTAGTATATGTGCCCTGTGATTGGCTGGCCACCAGTCCAGGGTGAGGATAAGCGGTAAACGTTCAACGTTTAAGTCCACATACTGAATATGTATATCCATACAAGTGTCATAGCAGTTACCATAGCAACAAAGATGCAATCCCCCAAGTATAGGTGGATGCGTCAATTTTAAAAAAGGTCATATATACATGAATATGTTATCGCCGTTATTATCGAATCCTATACATGAAATGACCGAGCTAAGCTTGTGTGATGTAAAGGTAATTTACACTCAAATAACACATGCATCAATACATTGTGGGGCATGAAAAATTAATGTTTTAACAGCATGTCCACTCGGGTTAATTATCATGCACACTATATTACGTTGTATGCTCACACCGCAGTCATAATCGCCTACATTTTAACTCGCTCATGTGAAATAATTCCATTATTCATGGTCGTTATTATACATGCAAATGAGCAAAGCAGCACAGTCGGGCACAGGTTTAATATATTAAATGAATAAAAGGTATATTTTTTTATATGACTCCTATGAAGAAATACCGTGAGGTTTTCTATACAAGTGGAACAAGTGATTTAAATTTCTTTGCAAAAATGGCGGCAGGAGTCATTCTTCTTTGATGTATGCGAAGGAAAACAATAACGCCGTCTCTTCTTAGGTGAGGTGAAAAATAGTCGCAAGCATGCAAATGAATTCAAAGCCTCGTGTTAGCAAGGATGTAGGAAGAGGAGAGAGGATTTATCGCTGAGATTATTATGCATATTTGCTAAAAAAAAAAAAAAAAGAAAAGAAAAAAAAAGAAAAAGGACCAAGTCTGTAAAGCTGAGTATCAGGGAAAATCTCAGTATTGTTTATATAATACAGGATCAGGCTAAATCAGGGGTCTCAAACTCAATTTACCTGGGGGCCACTGGAGCTAGGGGTCTGGGCAAGGCTGGGGCCGCATCAGGTTTTCCAAAAAAAACCAAAAAAATATATTTAAAAACAGATTTTAAATTATTTAAAATTTATTTATATAAATGTATTTATATAAATGTATTTATATAAATTTATTTATATAAATGTATTTATTTAAATTTATATATATTTAAATTTATTTATATTTATTAAAAACAGAAAAATATAAAAACTACAAATATACAAACAAAAAAAAGCTCTGATAAAAAATTCCACTGTTCTCAAATATCTGAATTTTTATTTTTCTGCACAAAATAAGATGAAAAATAAATAAATCAAGAATAAAGAAAATGAATCAGTAATAAATAAATATAATAATAATAATAATAATAATAATAATAATAATAATGAAACGGCAAATTATAAAAACTTAAGAAACCACATATAGTTGGTGGGTAGACAAATTATTTTTTTTCACATTAAAATTACCAAAGCATTATTAGAGCCCAGTAGACATGACAAAACACGACTCTTTTTATTTACAACATATTGCGCAACCGCAGGGTCTTGAGACACATGCTAACTCGCAAACTAGAGTTAGCTAGCGACCTAAACGGTAGCCTTCGAGTTATTTCCTTTCAACTTAAATCGCCAAAAACTTACCACTTCCACACGGATAGGGAGGATAACTATTAACAGTTATTTAACCTTTAACATGAACATTAATCAAACGTAATAATTTTTTCCGGGTACATGATACCATACAGCATCCATATCAAACTTGACTGTGAGTATACAGATAATAAGTAAATATCTTACTTATTGTGTGGAAATATGGGCTAATAACTATAAAAGAAATCTTCACTCGCTAAATGTACTGCAAAAAAAGGTCAGTAAGGATAATTCATAATGCCGCCTACAGAGAACATACTAACTCCTTATTTTTAAAATCACAAATACTTTTACTTCGGTAAATACTTCGGTACGAGGTGCATTATTTAAATAAAAGAAACAAAAAAACCCTTAAACTGTATTATGGAAAGCAGGAAGTGAACAAATGTAACAGTTAGTGATTGTAAAAGTACCAGATGGAGGGGTAGGATTGAATAAGCTTTGCTTCTTCCTACTCCTTTTGGACATGTGGAACTGGGAACTGATTATGGGATGCATTCAATTGTAATCTGATGCATGTTCAAATGAAATAAAACCATTGAAAAATAAATAAATAAATTTAAAAAATAAAAAAAATTAAGTAAAAAAATACAATTAAATAAAACTAAATTGTATTAGGAAAGCAGGAAGTGAACAAATGTGGAACTGGGAACTGATTATGTGATGCATTCAATTGTAATCTGATGCCTGTTCAAATGAAATAAAACCATTGAAAAATGAATAAAAAATTTAAAAAAATTAAAAAATTAAGTAAAAAAATACAATTAAATAAAATTAAATTATATTAATAAAGCAGGAAGTGAACAAATGTGGAACTGGGAACTGATTATGTGATGCATTCAATTGTAATCTGATGCATGTTCAAATGAAATAAAAACATTGAAAAATAAATAAAAAAAATTTAAAAAATTTAAAAAAATTAAGTAAAAAAAAATACAATTAAATAAAATTCAATTATATTAGGAAAGCAGGAAGTGAACAAATGTGGAACTGGGAACTGATTATGTGATGCATTCAATTGTAATCTGATGCATGTTCAAATGAAATAAAACCATTGAAAAATAAATAAAAAAAAATTAAAAAATTTAAAAAAATTAAGTAAAAAAAAATACAATTAAATAAAATTCAATTATATTAGGAAAGCAGGAAGTGAACAAATGTGGAACTGGGAACTGATTATGTGATGCATTCAATTGTAATCTGATGCATGTTCAAATGAAATAAAACCATTGAAAAATAAATAAAAAAAAATTAAAAAATTTAAAAAAATTAAGTAAAAAAAAATACAATTAAATAAAATTCAATTATATTAGGAAAGCAGGAAGTGAACAAATGTGGAACTGGGAACTGATTATGTGATGCATTCAATTGTAATCTGATGCATGTTCAAATGAAATAAAACCATAAAACCATTACCATTAATACTACTACTACTAAAACTATTATTCCAACAATGTGTGGTATTTATATTTGTAGAATCCACTCCAAAATGATGATGGGGGTGACGGCGACGCTGCTAACACTTTGAAGCTGGAAAACGTTGCAGATCACAGCTTGAGTGGAAACCTTCACAGCTGGGAAGAAAAGTCAGCAAAGAAGCCTCATTATTAATTCATAACGACTCATAAAGATCAATATTGTATCCGAGAGTGGCTTTAAAAAATTAATTGTCTTTAGTTGAGCGAAGTCTTCTCAGATCAATTCCCAGCTCTAATGTCAAAAGACCGAGATCGTGTGAAATCAACACGGCGTTCCTTGGTCTTTTCCCAATCGCTTTGTGTAGTTTTCCTCGGATGAACCAATATTGGAAATCAAACCAAGGTCTTTGTGTGTGTTTCCGCTTTATTTCCGCACTCGTCTGTCTTATTTTTCTTCCTCGTCTTTTCCCTCTCGCAGTGACTCATGCGTCAGCCTGCAGCTCCTTTTTCCAGTTGTCACATCCTAAGCAGTTTCACTGTGACTCTAATCCAATTCGCATCCGAATCCCAAAATGCTCAGCCCCTGTAGGCTGCCCTTCTCGGTGACCCCCTTCCTCGCCATTACCATTTACCCAGAATTCTAAGGTTTGCTTTCCACTTTTGCCGATGCCACACTTGGCTCCGAGTGCTTCTAAAAATACGTTCCTGAGTATTCACTGGAGCTAAGAAATGGTCTACGCGGGCGGGGTTTGGGGTTCTCTGCATATGACATTCAGGTCAGGTTTATTAGTTAGTATCTATTTTTTGGCCCCCTGTCAGTTAAGGTATATTTGATGGGAGCTTCCCTAAAATATCTAACACTGGTCTTACAATACGTAGTCAAGGTGATGATTGATAGATTGGTTCGGTTCCACACGCTGCGGGCGGCGCACCTATCCTTGCGCTTCGAAACACATGGTCATATATTATATATCTGTCTGTTCACACTGTACTGGAACAGAACCGATTTTAAATAGATTCATTGGATTTAGGGCTGGACGGCAGACAAGTGGTTCGCGTGCAGACCTCATAGCTAGGAGACCAGGGTTCGATTCCACCCTCGGTTATCTCTTGTGTGGAGTTTGCATGTTCTCCCCGTGGGGTTTCTCCGGTTCCTCTGGTTTCCTCCCACATTCCAAAAAAAAAACATGCTAGGTTAATTAGCGACTCCAAATTGTCCATAGGTATGAATGTGAGTGTGAATGGTTGTTTGTCTATATGTGCCCTGTGATTGGCTGGCCACCAGTCCAGGGTGTACACCGCCTCTCGCCCCGAAGACAGCTGGGATAGGCTCCAGCACCCCCCACGACCCTCGTGTAGAAAATGAATGAATGAATTCTGTTATTATGTGGGGCGGCACGGCACGAGTGGTTAACGTGCAGACCTCACAGCTAGGAGACCAGGGTTCGATTCCACCTTCGGCTATCTCTTGTGTGGAGTTTGCATGTTCTCCCCGTGTATACGTGGGTTTTTTCCGGGTACTCCGGTTTCCTCCCACATTCCAAAAAAAAACATGCTAGGTTAATTAGCGACTCCAAATTGTCCATAGGTATGAATGTGAGTGTGAATGGTTGTTTGTCTATATGTGCCCTGTGATTGGCTGGCCACCAGTCCAGGGTGTACCCCGCCTCTCGCCCGAAGACAGCTGGGATAGGCTCCAGCACCCCCCTGCGACCCTCGTGAGGATAAGCAGTAGAAAATGAATGAATGAATTCTGTTATGTGGGGCGGCACGGCGGTCGAGTAGTTAGCGTGCAGACCTCACAGCTAGGAGACCAGGGTGCGATTCCACCCTGTGTGGAGTTTGCATGCATGGGTTTTCTCCGGGTACTCCGGTTTCCTCCCACATTCAAAAAAAAAACATGCTAGGTTAATTAGCGACTCCAAATTGTCCATAGGTATGAATGTGAGTGTGAATGGTTGTTTGTCTATATGTGCCCTGTGATTGGCTGGCCACCAGTCCAGGGTGTACCCCGCCTCTCGGCCCAAGACAGCTGGGATAGGCTCCAGCACGCCCGCAACCCTTGTGAGGATAAGCAGTACAAAATAAATAAATTAATGTTTACAACCGGGCTGATTAGTGATTAGTGTGCAGGCCTCACAGCTAGGAGACCAGGGTTCGATTCCACCTTCGGCTATCTCTTGTGTGGAGTTTGCATGTTCTCCCCGTGTATACGTGGGTTTTCTCCGGGTACTCCGGTTTCCTCCCACATTCCAAAAAAAAACATGCTAGGTTAATTAGCGACTCCAAATTGTCCATAGGTATGAATGTGAGTGTGAATGGTTGTTTGTCTATATGTGCCCTGTGATTGGCTGACCACCAGTCCAGAGTGTAGGAAAACAGCTGGGATAGACTCCAGCACCCCTTCTGCGACCCTCGTGATGGATAATCAGTAGAAAATGAATGAATTCTGTTATCATATGCATGATAGGTGAATAACCTCCAAGGCTGCTGTGTGGGTTCATTGAGAGGACCGATTCCTGATGCAGCTTGGTAGCGCAGCACTGGACGACTGGACTGTAATTATGAAACAGAAACCCCCCCCCGGGTAGAACATACGCTGACGGCTGAAGGCAGACTGATAAATACACAGAGACAGGAGCAGCCTTGTGGACAGATAATAAGGTAGACTGACAGAGATAGTTACCGCAGCGCAAGATGGATGGGCAAAAAGACAGGTGGACAAATAAGCGAGGCAGTCGGAAAGACGGCTCAGAAAAAACGGCTCGGAAACACCTTCAACTCGGCTTTGGCTAAGCCTCGGCGGAAAATGAATGAACGGAGCCGTATTCAATTTGTACGGGGGGGGCAAAGAACCATGAATAAAACAACTCTTACTGTATTTGTCCTGCTTTTCATTCATTTGATTGGCAGACTACACGGGGTCGGATGAGAGTAATGGCTTGTAGTTGCCGTGGCAACCACCTGCTCTTTTGTTACATGCTGCATCCCCCTGGCATCTGATGTATCTTATGCTACGATCGATAAAAAAAAAAAAAAAAAAACAAGCCTGCAGGGATTGCGGAGTGAACTGATGCTTTCGCCAGGGCGGGATTGTGGATAGGATGAGAGTTAGATCCAAGGAATGGAGATATGGAGGTATAAAAAAAAACGAAAAAAAAAAAAAAAAACGTCAAAGATGCAAGCGGTGCTGAGTCGCAGGAGTGGAGAGTCGGTGACAGCTCAATGGCACCTGTCGCATCAAAGCACGTTTTGACTGTCACTCACCATTAAAGTCGGGCTGGTGTCCGTCTGGATCCTCGTCATCTGCTGACCTCAGCAGGATCGCCTCAGCTCAGCTCGGCAGCCGGGCAAAATGTCCTTAAGTCCTTATAAATACACATTTCACATCAGTGGGATTTTTCTTAATACCATAACACATGGGTCTCAAACATGCGGCCCGCGGGCCAAATGTGGCCCGCAGGACACTAGTTTGAGGCCCCCACCTTGATATGAAAGTTGAATGTTTGATATGTTTGACATTTGGCCCGCGAGCCGCGTGTTTGAGACCCCTGCTGTATGGTATCACGTGCCCAGAAAAAATTTATTACGTTTGATTAATGTTCATGTTAAAGGTTAAATAACTGTTAATAGTTATCCTCCCTATCCGTGTGGAAGTGGTAGGTTTTTGTCTATTTAAGTTTAAATGGAAATAACTTGAAGGCTACCGTGTAGGTCGCTAGCTCTCATTAAAATTTAATATCAAGGCAAGGGCCTCAAACTAGTGTCCTGCGGGCCACATTTGGCCCGCGGGCCGCATGTTTGAGACCCCTGCTGTATGGTATCACGTGCCCAGAAAAAAATTATTAAGTTTGATTAATGTTCATGTAAAAGGTTAAATAACTGTTAATAGTTATCCTCCCTATCCGTGTGGAAGTGGTAAGTTTTTGGCGATTTAAGTTGAAAGGAAATAACTTGAAGGCTACCGTTTAGGTCGCTAGCTGTCTAGTTTGCGAGTTAGCATGTGTCTCAAGACACTGCAGTTGTAAATGTTGTAAATAAAAAGAGTATAAATGTGACTATAGTCGTGTTTTGTCATGTCTACAGGGCTCTAATAATGCTTTGTTCATTTTAATCTGAAAATAATAATTTGTCTACCCACCAACTATATGTGGTTTCTTAATTTTTTATTATTTGCCGTTTTATTATTATTATTATATTTATTTATTACTGATTGATTGATTTTCTTTATTCTTGATTTATTTATTTTTCATATTATTTTGTGTAGAAAAATAAAAATTAAGATATTTGAGAACAGTGGAATGTTTTATCAGAGCTTTTATTGTAGAAAATGCATTTTTGGGTTTATTTTTTGGAAAACCTAGTGTGGCCGAGTCTCACCCAGACCCTAGCTCCAGTGGCCCCCCAAGTAAATTGAGTTTGAGACCCCTGCCATAATACATTCAATTGTCCGGCACCCGTGGATGGGTTTTTGCACCCCTAATTGGCACATATAGCCAAGAGCTGAATACAGATACTCCTGGTAATGAGGCAATTATGGTCAGACTCTCTGTCTGCGTAGCCGTCTGTCAATTCTACAACCTGTGGCTGTGGGAGGTGTTTTTTCTGTCAAGGTCGATGTCTTTCCAAGTGGGGAAGACTAACGTTTCCCTGAGATCATCATGTTTTATGGTTGAACTCTGCATCATTACCCTCATTACCCCGTCTCAGCGTACACGTCGGGTGTTGAATGAATGGGCGTTCATTGAAAATTTCAGTAGTTAGCGTTATATGATACATTCAAGAAATATGTCAAAGCAGTTTCATTGTAACGCTAGGAGGCTCAAACTGCCAACCCAACTGTCTCGCGGTGGCCCGTTGGCATCACGTTAGCATCTTCCTCAGCCAATATTTTTCAGCCATATTGAAAAGGGTGAACAAAAATAAATTTCTGGGGATCACAATAGATGAAAATATGAGCTGGGAAAACCTCATATTACAAATATACAACATAAAATGGCCAGAAATATTTCAATATTGAACAAAGCAAAAAAAAATTGTTCTCAATCAGAAATCACTCCACACTCTTTATTGCTCTCCGGTTCTACCATATCTTACTTATTGTGTGGAAATATGGGCTAATAACTATAAAAGCAATCTTCACTCGCTTAAATGTACTGCAAAAAAATGCCAGTAAGGATAATTCATAATGCCGCCTACAGAGAACATACTAAGTCCTTATTTCTAAAATCACAAATACTTCAACTTGCTGATATAGTTCATCTTCAAACAGCTAAAATAATGCATAAGGCTAAAAATAACCAATTAGCTAAAAATGTCATCCAATAATTCTCTACAAGAGAGGATAAATATGATCTCAATAAATAAAATTAAATAAAATTAAATAAAATTAAATTAAATTAAATAAAATTAAATAAAAAAATAACTTCAATTATATTAGGAAAGCAGGAAGTGAACAAATGTAACAGTTACTGATTGTAAAAGTACCAGATGGAGGGGTAGGATTTAATAAGCTTTGCTTCTTCCTACTCCTTTTGGACATGTGGAACTGGGAACTGATTATGTGATGCATTCAATTGTAATCTGATGCATGTTCAAATGAAATAAAACCATTTAAAAAATTAAAAATTAAAAACATTTTTTTAATTAAAAAACTGAAATAAAACCGTTGAAAAAAAATACAAAAAATTAAAAACTTAAAAAAATTAAAAAAAAAAATTCTAGTAAAAAAATACAATTAAATAAAATTAAATTATATTATGGAAAGCAGGAAGTGAACAAATGTAACAGTTACTGATTGTAAGAGTACCAGATGGAGGGGTAGGATTTAATAAGCTTTGCTTCTTCCTACTCCTTTTGGGCATGTGGAACTGGGAACTGATTATGGGATGCATTCAATTGTAATCTGATGCATGTTCAAATTAAATAAAACCATTACCATTACCATTACATAATCCATCCGAAGTCTCTTAACTGTGAGATGAATGCATGCCTTGTAGATCTACAGTACATACATAATGGGGGTCATGTATGCTTAGAGATTAGCATTATGGGAGCAAAACATTTACTGCCACTTCATTTATGACACTCACCAAATATGCACAGGCTGGCACAAAATATTAGCATCCAGGCTATTACCCTCACCGCCGTGTAATGAGGGTCATTCCTTCAGCATAAGACGTTCTCAGCATAAGACATCTCCAGTTAGCCTGCAACCTTTTGTGCTAGCCTGTGATGAACGTTAACATTTTTAACGCAGATGATATTTCTCACGTTGTGCCCTGCTCTGCTCCGAGTTTAATTCCGTTATTTCCACCGACTCCTCGGAAAGTGACAGTTCATTAAAGGGGAAGAGAACTAGAGAACTTTATGGCTGTTTAAGGAGATTTAAGGTGTGAAAAGGTGGCTGCATGAAATTGAAATTGATAAAATAAAATAAAATAAAATAAAATAAAATAAAATAAAATAAAATAAAATAAAATAAAATAAAATAAAATAAAATTTAATTTAATTTAATTTAATTTAATTTAATTTAATTTAATTTAATTTAATTTAATTTAATTTAATTTAATTTAATTTAATTTAATTTAATTTAATTTAATTTAATTTAATTTAATTTAATTTAATTTAATTTAATTTAATTTAATTTTCCAAATTGTCCATAGGTATGAATGTGAGTGTGAATGGTTGTTTGTCTATATGTGCCCTGTGATTGGCTGGCCACCAGTCCAGGGTGTACCCCGCCTCTCACCCCAAGACAGCTGGGATAGGTTCCAGTACTCCCGTGACCCTTGTGAGGATAAGCGGTAGAAATTGAATAACTAAAATAAAATAAAATAAAATAAAATAAAATAAAATAAAATAAAATAAAATAAAATAAAATAAAATAAAATAAAATAAAATAAAATAAAATAAAATAAAATAAAATAAAATAAAATAAAATAAAATAAAATAAAATAAAATAAAATAAAATAAAATAAAATAAAATAAAATAAAATAAAATAAAATAAAATAAAATAAAATAAAATAAAATAAAATAAAATAAAATAAAATAAAATAAAATAAAATAAAATAAAATAAAATAAAATAAAATAAAATAAAATAAAATTTAATTTAATTTAATTTAATTTAATTTAATTTAATTTAATTTAATTTAATTTAATTTAATTTAATTTAATTTAATTTAATTTTCCAAATTGTCCATTGGTATGAATGTGAGTGTGAATGGTTGTTTGTCTATATGTGCCCTTTGATTGGCTGGGTGTAGCCCGCCTCTTGCCCAAATACAGCTGGGATAGGCTCCAGCACCCCCTTTCGACCCTTGTGAGACTAAGCGGTAGAAAATGAATGAATGAATAATAATTCCATACATCCATTTTCTGTGCCGCTTATCCTCACCAGGGTGATGGAAGTATGCTGGAGCCTATCCCAGCTGATTTTAGAAGAGAGGCCGGATACACCCTGGACTGGTTGTGTTTAATTCATTCATTCATTTTCTACTGCTTTTCCTCACAAGGGTCGCGGGGGTGCTGGAGCCTATCCCAGCTGTCTTGGGGCGAGACTCCAAATTGTCCATCGGTATGAATGTGAGTGTGAATGGTTGTTTGTCTACATGTGCCCTGTGATTGGCTGGCCACCAGTCCAGGGTGACAGCTGGGATAGGTTCCAGCACCCCTTGTGAGGATAAGCGGTAGAAATTGATAAAATAAAATAAAATAAAATAAAATAAAATAAAATAAAATAAAATAAAATAAAATAAAATAAAATAAAATAAAATAAAATAAAATAAAATAAAATAAAATTTAATTTAATTTAATTTAATTTAATTTAATTTAATTTAATTTAATTTAATTTAATTTAATTTAATTTAATTTAATTTAATTTAATTTAATTTAATTTAATTTAATTTCCCAAATTGTCCATAGGTATGAATGTGAGTGTGAATGGTTGTTTGTCTATATGTGCCCTGTGATTGGCTGGCCACCAGTCCAGGGTGTACGCCGCCTCTCACCCGAAGACAGCTGGGATAGGCTCCAGCCAATGAATGAATGAATGAATAAAACGGATCTAACGGGTTTCTTTTTCCTGTCTGACAGGGCCTGAGCGTGATGGTGGTCTGGACGCATAGAGCCGTGCGATGACGGTGGGCACCGTGGGTACAAGAGTCATGCGACACCCATCCCTGCGCTGCCACCTCCTCCTGGGTGGGGCCGTACTGCTTCTCCTGGCCCGTTCGGCCCTGAGCTGCCCGGCGCGATGCGAGTGCTCCGCGCAGACTAAGTCAGTGAGCTGCCACCGCAGGCGACTGAGCACCATCCCCGAAGGCATCCCGATCGAGACTCGGGTCCTGGATCTCAGCAAGAACAAGTTACGCACCATCACACCGGACAATTTCTCCTCCTTCGGGCAGCTGGAGGACCTGGATCTCAGCGACAACCTCATCAGCGTCGTGGAAACGGGATCGTTCCGTTGTCAACTTGCTCTCCGCTCGCTGAACTTTCGCAGCAACATGCTCCAGCTGGTACCCGCGGGGGTCCTGTCGGGCTTGACCAACCTCACCCGCCTGGACCTCAGCCACAACCGACTGGTGGTTCTACTGGACCACGCCTTTCAAGATCTGCGCAAATTGGCATCCCTTGAAGTTGGCGACAACGAACTTGTTTTCGTCTCTCAGAGGGCCTTCGTCGGATTAACCGGACTCCGGAGTCTGACCCTGGAACGTTCCAACCTCACTGTGGTGCCCACCGACGCTCTGGCGCATCTACACAACCTCGTGCAGCTTTGTATGCGTCACTTGCGTATTAGTTTCCTGAAGCCGTTCTCCTTTAAGAGGCTATCGTCTCTCCGCCGACTAGAGATTGATTTCTGGCCCTGGTTGGACTCGCTCCCTCCGCTTTCGCTGCACGGACTCAACCTCACAACCTTATTCGTAACAAACACTAATCTTTCTGCCTTCCCCGGCGCGGCGTTGCGCCACTTGCCCTACCTCACACATCTCAACTTGTCCTTCTGCAGAATTCAGCACATCCATCAAGGAGAGCTGGGCCACCTCCCGCATTTGATGGAGCTCCGTCTCCAAGGCGCTCAGCTTGTTTCCATCGAGACCTTTGCGTTTATTGGCTTGAAATCTTTGAAACTACTGGATGTGTCACAAAACCGCTTGGACTCCCTGGAGAAAGGGGTGTTTGCATCGCCGGATAGCCTCCAGAGACTTTGTCTGGGCGGGAACCCGTTGGTGTGCGACTGCAGATTGCTCTGGTTGCTGAACAGCCACCGCCCCCCGTCCCTGCATATTCTTGACATCCAACCGGAATGCAGCGCCCCCGAGTATCTCTTGGGGAAAACTCTCCGGGAGTTGAAGGAACCGTTGGTTTCCCGGTACATGACGTGCACTAAACCTCAAATCGGACCCAACGCGACGCAGCTCCTGATGGCCGACGAGGGTCAACCGGCGCGGTTGAGCTGCACGGCGGAAGGGGCGCCGCGGCCGTCGGTGGCGTGGATTACGCCTCACAGACGCTACGTCACGGCCAAGAGCAGCGGCCGCGTGGAAGTCCGATCGGACGGAACGCTGGAGATCAAAGCGGCGGAACTCCACGACAGCGGCGTGTACTTGTGTATCGCCAGTAACCCCGCCGGCAACGCTAGCTTGTCTGCTTCGTTAGCTGTCAAGAGTCTAGGCGTCGGGGACCGGTATCACAATACCAACAGGAGCTCGAATTATTTCGCAGACTCGAACAACACTTTCGGGAACGGGAACGGGAACGGGACCGCGTTGTACAACATGACCGTCCCCATCGATATTAAGACTATTATTATATCCACCGCCATGGGATGCCTGTCATTCCTAGGTGTCGTCGTTTTCTGCTTCCTGCTTCTGTTCGCCTGGAGTCGAGGTAAAGGACGCCATAAGAGCAACTTTGACATCGAGTATGTCCCTCGCAAGTCAAACGGGGCATCGAACGAAGTCACGGAAACAAGCGGCCCTCGACGAGTCAATATGAAAATGATATAAACGTTGTTTTTTTTTTTTTTTTTTTTTTTTTTTTTTATGATGCAGTGGATTTGTGACCCAATGAAAGTGATGTACTAATATAGTGGCTGTCAAATTGGAGGTGATCATGTGACTAATCAAAGTGAAAACCGTGAACGTGTTTTTTTATGAAATAGCGTCCTCATGCATTATACATATAAAAATATAAAACTATAACCAACATATCAATATCGGGGAGTGATATAGTGCTGCGCTCGGCATGCGTAATCAGTGGTTGACGTGATGAGTAACGATGTTGTCGACTCGCCGCCGTGACATCAAAGTGAAGCACGGAAACTACCAACCAAGGGGGGGGGGGACGGGGTAACGGGAAGTATTCAGTACGCGGCGATACTAGCTATCGTTACTGCAATATGTCGGGATTAAATCGTTCCAATACCCATCTTTAGCTGCAGTGTGAAAGGTGTGTGTTGTGTTCCTGTGTGCGTGCACCGGTGTGCGCATGTTGCATTTGTGTTCTTTATTTGTGCATGTGCACGCATTGCCTTTCTTATCATATTTAAAAAAAAAAACAAAAAAACGACGGGGGTCCCGGAGTATTTTAACGGATCTTTGTTTCTTGTTGGATCCTTGTAACAACAGTATTGTCGCACAAGATTATATACTGTGTGTTTGTATGCAAAGTCGAAATTATGTTACACTAAAGATTAGGAGTGTAACGGTACACCGTAATCATGGGGGTCGTCGCTATGACGCTACGGTTCTAAGAGGGAAATGCAAAACACGAAATTCGGGAATTGAAATTTTTTCGGAATTTTTGCCTCATGATTCACAATATTTATGTGAAACAAAAACACGTATTTATGCCCCTTTTCTGTGCATTCTAGCACAATAAAACAAGTTAACATGAGTTAGCTAATAACGGTTAGCTAATAATAATATTACTCACTAAATACGGCAAGATACTGCATCGATTATATCACTGTACGTGAATACTAAATATACTAAACCATAGTTTTCATAGTCGATATAGGTATGGAAACAAGTTAATATGAGTTAGCTAATAACTGACGTCATGGGAAATACAAAACATGAAATTGGGGAATTGAACCTTTTTGGGAAATTTTGCCCCATGATTCATAATCCTTATGTGAAACTAAAAAACATATTTATCTCCCTTTTCTGTGCATTCTAGCACAATAAAACAAGTTAACATGAGTTAGCTAATAACGGTTAGCTAATAATAATATTACTCACTAAATACGGCAAGATACTGCATCGATTACATCACTGTACGTGAATACTAAATATACTAAACCATAGTTTCCATAGTCGATATAGGTGTGAAAACAAGTTAATATGAGTTAGCTAATAACTGACATCATGGGAAATACCTATTTTGACGAAACAAAAAATACTTATGTGAAACAAAAACACATATTTATCTCCCTTTTCTGTGCATTCTAGCACAATAAAACAAGTTAACATGAGTTAGCTAATAACGGTTAGCTAATAATAATATTACTAGCTAAATACGGCAAGATACTGCATCGATTACATCACTGTACGTGAATACTAAATATACTAAACCATAGTTTCCATAGTCGATATAGGTGTGAAAACAAGTTAATATGAGCTAGCTAATAACTGACATCATGGGAAATACCTATTTTGACGATACAGCACTCACAATGCTACTGTTGACAGAACTAGCATAAGTATTTGTACTAATTACTCACTAAATACTGGAAGATACTGCAACGGTACACCGCAATCGGGTCGCTACGTACCTCGGTTCTAAGGGGGAAGTGCAAAACACGAAATTCGGGAAGTGAAATTTTTTCGGAATTTTTGCCTCATGATTCTCAATATTTATGTGAAACAAAAACACATATTTATCCCCCTTTTCTGTGCATTCTAGCACAATAAAACAAGTTAATATGAGTTAGCTAATAACGGTTAGCTAATAATAATATTACTCACTAAATACGGCAAGATACTGCATCGATTACATCACTGTACGTGAATACTAAATATACTAAACCTATAGTTTTCATAGTCGATATACGTAGGTTTGAAAACGAGTTAATATGAGTTAGCTAATAACGGACATCATGGGAAATACAAAACACGAAATTGGGGAATTGAACTTTTGGGGGGAAATTTTGCCCCATGATTCACAAACAAAAACACATATTTATCCCCCTTTTCTGTGCATTCTAGCACAATAAAACAAGTTAATATGAGTTAGCTAATAACGGTTAGCTAATAATAATATTACTCACTAAATACGGCAAGACACTGCATCGATTACATCACTGTACGTGAATGCTAAATGTACTAAACCATAGTTTTCATAGTCGATATACGTAGGTTTGAAATCGAGTTAATATGAGTTAGCTAATAACTGACATCATGGGAAATACAAAACATGAAATTGGGGAATCGAACTTTTTTGGGAAAATTTTGCCCCATGATTCACAAACAAAAACACATATTTATCTCCCTTTTCTGTGCATTCTAGCACAATAAAACAACTTAATATGAGTTAGCTAATAACGGTTAGCTAATAATAATATTACTCACTAAATACGGCAAGATACTGCATCGATTACATCACTGTACGTGAATACTAAATATACTAAACCATAGTTTTCATAGTCGATATAGGTGTGAAATCAAGTTAATATGAGCTAGCTAATAACTGACATCATGGGAAATACAAAACATGAAATTGGGGAATTGAACCTTTTTGGGAAATTTTGCCCCATGATTCATAATCCTTATGTGAAACTAAAAAACATATTTATCTCCCGTTTCTGTGCATTCTCACACAAGAAAACTAGTTAATATGAGCTAGCTAATAACGGACATCACATATTTATCTCCCTTGTACTAATTACTCACTAAATACATCAAGATACTGCATCGATTACATGTTATCATCACTGTACGTGAATACTAAATATACTAAACCATAGTTTTCATAGTCGATATAGGTGTCAAAACAAGTTAATATGAGCTAGCTAATAACGAACGTCATGGGAAATACCTATTTTGACGATACAGCACTCACAATGCTACTGTTGACAGAACTAGCATAAGTATTTGTACTAATTACTCACTAAATACGGCAAGATACTGCAACGGTACACCGGAATAGGGTCGCTACGTACCTCGGTTCTTAGGGGGAAATGCAAAACATGAAATTGGGGAATTGAACTTTTTTGGGAAATTTTGCCCCATGATTCATAATCCTTATGTGAAACAAAAACACATATTTATCTCCCTTTTCTGTGCATTCTAGCACAATAAAACAAGTTAACATGAGTTAGCTAATAACGGTTAGCTAATAATAATATTACTCACTAAATACGGCCAGATACTGCATCGATTACATCACTGTACGTGAATACTAAATATACTAAAACTATAGTTTACATAGTTTTCATAGTCGATATAGGTTTGAAAACAAGTTAATATGAGCTAGCTAATAACTGACATCATGGGAAATACCTATTTTGACGATACAGCACTCACAATGCTACTGTTGACAGAACTAGCATAAGTATTTGTACTAATTACTCACTAAATACGGCAAGATACTGCAACGGTACACCGCAATAGGGTCGCTACGTACCTCGGTTCTTAGGGGGAAATGCAAAACATGAAATTGGGGAATTGAACCTTTTTGGGAAATTTTACCCCATGATTCACAATACTTTACCTCCCTTTTCTGTGCATTCTAGCACAATAAAACAACTTAATATGAGTTAGCTAATAACGGTTAGCTAATAATAATATTACTCACTAAATACGGCCAGATACTGCATCGATTACATCACTGTACGTGAATACTAAATATACTAAACCATAGTTTCCATAGTCGATATCAGTGTATCCCAATGCCGTTCATTGTTAGCTAGCTCATATTGACTACTTTTCTTGTGTGTGAAAATGTACAAAAAAGCAAAACAATATGTTTATGTTTCACATAAGCATCACATAAGAATCCCTTTAAAGAAGCAGTAACAAAATAGTACGACATAAATATTAATAATCATACAGTAATAATATAGTACAATTTCATTTTGAGCATTGAGCATTTTTCGGAAGTGCAACAGTAATTACCTGATAATTACCTGAATTATTATGAATCATTAATACTTCCAACTTCGAAGTAAAACAAAACAAACAAACAAAAAAAAAAACATTACTAACACATGTACCGTTACACTCCTAACAAGAAATGCTGCATATGTTTCAAAGCAGTCCAATATACGTATGGGAATTGAACAGATATCGGCGGAATAATACTCTATACTTCCATGTGAGGCGTGAGCTCTGTCACTTTGCAAGGCAGCACGAATAAAATAACCGGGCAGTGAAGCTATCACGGGAGAAAAGCTTGCCGCAACAACGATAGCGTCGTAAAGCTGCTTTAATAATAACACGATAAATCACAGGATTTTTTTTTTTTTTTTTTTTGCCAAAAAAAAAAAAAATCCTTTGATATGATATAAAAGACTCGGCGGTCAGATACTATAAGTCGGAGATTTACCGGATTGTACGCTCTTTGGGACAAGACGTAGCGAAGCCTCACAGATTTATAGCTTAAATTTCCCAGCATTTTTGATTGATTTATTATCACACCTCCAATTCGTCCCCCCCTTGGGGTGCAACAGGGGGGGGCTCTGGATATTTAAATAGGTGTCAATTTCAGTGGAATCTTGTATTGTTTATTTGTTTGGAAATATTTTCAGTGTCAAGGGGTTGGGGTGTATGGAGGACCAAAACTGCCAAACTAATAAATAAATAAATAAAAGTGAAAATAAAAACAAAAATTAAAAAAATAAATCAAAAAATTAAATACACAAAAATAAATATAAATGGAAATAAAAACAAAAATAAAAAAATATATACATAAATAAATAAATAAATAAACGCAAAAATAAATACAAAAATAAAAAAACAAGATTCAAAAATTAAATTTAATTGCTTTTATTTATTTATTTATGTATATATTTTTTTATTTTTGTTTTGATTTCCATTTGTATTAATTTTTTTGTATTTAATTTTTTGATATTTTATTTATTGATATGTAATTCTATTTATATATTTATTTTTGTATTTATTTCTACATTTATTTTTGTATTTATTTTTAATTTTTGAATCTTGTTTTTTATTTTTGTATTTATTTTTGCTTTTATTTATTTATTTATGTATATATTTTTTCATTTTTTGTTTTTATTTTCACTTTTATTTATTTATTTATTTATTTATTATTTTGGCAGTTTTGGTCCTCCATAGGGGTGGGGTGATTTGTATGGCGGGGATGTGTTTTTTTTTTTTGTTTTTTTTTTGCGTGATTCTGTTGTGATAAAAAAAACTATTCAAGGTTGTATAATTGTTTTTCCTATTGAGAAATTTATGGGTATATTTTCAAAAAGAAAAATAAATATCAAACATACCCTTCAAATAAATGGTGGGAAAGATGTTCTATTTGCAACACAACTTTCATTTCAAGCTATTACTAAATAGCTACTATTAGCATTAATGCTATATTTACGAAGAGTGGTGGCAAGTAACGCAAAAAGTTAATAAAAATCGATGTTGCAAACTACAAAAGTATTCGCAGAGCATCGTAGTGCTCCCATATTGTGATTTACACCATCAATATTTAATTTATCTACATATTTACATTGCTAATGCTAGCAATGCTACAATGTTAAGGTTAGCATGCTAACACCTAGCATGTCAGTCATGGAAAAAAAATTATTAGACCACTTTGTTTCTTCGGTTTCTTGTTCATTTTACAACTAAAGGTACAATTGTTTGGACAAATTTGACAAAATTGGACAAAAAAAAACGACAAAATAATGACGACAAAAATATCTAATAAGAGTTATAGCTTTTTAAAGTACTATTTTATTCATGTAAAAATATATGTGATTTTAGAAAAATCAAGAAAACCATATAAGCTGCTAGATATCATTTTTTAAATTCAACTCTTATGAACGATTTATGTAATTATCGTAATATCGGACCAAATAAATGTTCCTTTGGTCGTAACAGGAGTTAAAGTAAACAAATAAAGTAGTCTAATTATTTTTTTCTATGACTGTATATGTCTACCCATGAAAATAGCTAAAATGCTAACATTAGCATGCTAACTCCTAACATGATACGGCGATGCACCAGGAAGACTGAATGTTTTTAACTCTGAAACTGAGAACTTTGCAAGTAGAAACAAACATTTTAGATCAAAGGCATTTTGCATTCCGAAAAATGGGAATGTCAACAAAAGTGGGAATAATTGGAATGTGAAAAATGACTCGAATGTCCTCTTATTATTAGTTGAATGTTTTGATGTTGGAGAAAAATCGGTTCGGAAATGTGCAAGTCGCTAGAACAAATTAGATCAAAGGCATTTTGTGTTTCGGATTTTGGATCGCTCCCAAAATGTAATCAGGTTAAAATAAAATAAAATAAAATAAAATAAAATAAAATAAAATAAAATAAAATAAAATAAAATAAAATAAAATAAAATAAAATAAAATAAAATAAAATAAAATAAAATAAATTTAAGCGGTACAAAATAATTGAATGAATGACTGAATAAATGAAAAATAAAATAAAATAAAATAAAATAAAATAAAATAAATGAATGAAAAATTAAATAAAATAAATTTAAGTGGTAAAAAAAATTGAATGAATGAATTAATGAAAAACAAAATAAAATAAAATAGTAGAAAATGAATAAATGAATGAATGAAAAATAAAATAAAATAAATTTAAGCGGTTAAAAATTATTGAATGAATGAATGAAAAATAAAAAAAAATAAAAAAAATAAAAATAAAATAAAATAAAATAAAATAAAATAAATTTAAGCAGTAGAAAATCAATGAAAGAATGAATGAATGAATTTTGGATCGCTCCCAGAATTTAATCAGTTTTTCCATATCACATTTCCAACTATTACTTATAATTTCATACAAAATCCATTCAGAAATTTTGAAGTTATTTTCAACACGACAAACGACAAGATAGATGGATAGACATTTTATTAGATAGATGGATAACGCAAATGTAACGGCAAGATAATTGTTGTTAAACATAAAATCAATGAAAATTTATTCTATTCCGCTATATTTTCTGTCATGCCCCCCCGGACGACAGAAATATTTTCAAGCACCCTCGATTTTAAATATTATTAAGAACCTTAATGTTATTATTATATAAATATCGAGACTTATTTATCTGTACAAACCCCTGCAAGAGTTGCTGGCACCAGCAGGAAGGAAAAGGATCACTGCTTGGAAGGTGAGTTCTGTTCTTCATTTATTAAGATTCATTTATTGAATAATTCATTTATTAATTTATCAAAGTCTAAAAATATAACGCACTACGGACCAGTTAAAACATGTATGTAACTGTTTTGTACTTCTTACTTTGAACCCTAGACCTAGCTAGTACTATTTTAGCATTGTGGCCGCTAATTGTGGTGTGAAACAACGGCTATTAGCTACCTCGCTCCCTGTACGCTAGCGCTTTACCTCCGTAACTTACACAAAATAAACACAGTTAGGGTACTGATAAATTGTTACTTACTGCTCGTCCAGTTGCAAACTAGCCCCGTGTTAGCAAGTGATGTTGGAGGTGTTAGGAATTGTAAACAAAGGTGGCTTTGCTAGCAAGTAAACAGAGAAGTAGAACTTGGGGAAAGGTAGAGCGCTTATTATTATTATTATTATTATTACAGACATGCCCATATAAGGAAGTCTGCCCCTCTGTGACATCACAAAGGAGCGGTTTTACCACGCCTTTCGAATCGGAGCGTTTTGAGTCGTCCCAATGGCTAGTTCCAAATGTGCAATCCTCATTATGTGAAATGTTGGCATCGTTTAACACAAGAATACAACATTCAAACGACATTTATTGGTCAGAAAAATGGAAAAAGCATAATAGATCCCCTTTAAAGCTTTTTACAAAATATTTTTTCAATAAATATTTTACTTTTCTGTATTTAGCTCTTGGTGGAAAGAGTTTGGACACCCCTGTTGTCGATGAATGATGAATAAAATGAAATAAAATAGTAAAAAATGAATGAATGAATGAATGAAAAATAAAATAAAATAAAATAAAATAAATTTAAGCGGTAAAAAATTATTGAATGAATGAATGAAGGAAAAATAAAATAAAATAAAATAAAAATAAGCAGTAGAAAATGAATGAATGAATGAATGAAAAATAAAATTAAAAAGTAGAAAATTAATGAATGAATGAAAAATAAAATAAATTTAAGCAGTAAAAAATTATTGAATGAATGAATGAATGAATGAAAAATAAAATAAAATAAAATAAAAAATAAGCAGTACAAAATGAATGAATGAATGAATGAATGAAAAATAAAATAAAAAAGTAGAAAATTAATGAATGAATGAGAAATAAAATGAAATAAAATAAAATAAAATAAATTTAAGTGGTAAAAAATGATTGAATGAATGAATTAATTTAAAATAAAATAAAATAAAATAAAATAAAATAAAATAAAATAAAATAAAATAAAATAAAATAAAATAAAATAAAATAAAATAAAATAAAATAAAATAAAATAAAATAAAATAAAATAAAATAAAATAAAATAAAATAAAATAAAATAAAATAAAATAAAGCAGTAGAAAATGCATGAATGAATGAATGAATGCATGCATGAATGAATGAATGAATGAATGAATGAATGAATGAAAAATAAAATAAAATAGTAGAAAATTAATGAATGAATGAAAAATAAAATAAAATAAAATAAAATAAAATAAAATAAAATAAAATAAAATAAAATAAAATAAAATAAAATAAAATAAAATAAAATAAAATAAAATAAAATAAAATAAAAATAAGCAGTAGAAAATGAATGAATGAATGAATGCATGCATGCATGCATGCATGAATGTATGAATGAATGAATGAATGAATGAATGAATGAATGAATGAATGCATGAATGAATGAATGAATGAACGAATGAATGAATGAATGAATGAATGAATGCATGAATGAATGCATGAATGAATGAATGAATGCATGAATGAATGAATGCATGAATGAATGAATGAATGAATGAATGAATGAATGAATGAATGAATGCATGAATGAATGAATGCATGAATGAATGAATGAATGAATGCATGAATGAATGAATGAATGCATGAATGAATGAATGCATGAATGAATGAATGAAGTATCTACCCACCTTCCTTAGTGGACATCGAGTGCTGGTTTTATTTTCAATAAGAGTCAGCACAGTATATTTCTTATTTGAATCGATCCGCCATCCCCCGAAAAGAAACCCAGCAAAGGATGGTGCAGTACAAGATTGCCAATAGATGAAAAATGACATTTGGACTGGTGCCACCCGGTCACATGATACGATCTGAAACCCATGAAGGTAACGACCAACATGTCAGCACGTTCTTGCACTTTGTGAGCGAGTGCTCCCGTGGAAGAGGAAAAAAAAAAGGGGATCAACAGCTGCTTCTTCATCACCTGACACTGACAAGTCAGATGAAGCAAAATATATGGATTTGGCATCCACCGCCGTTTTGATGTTATCATCCTGATGGCAAAGCCAATGTTGGTATTCAGTGCTGGCTGGGATATTAAAGCTGTTGATGTGACAAGCAGAAGTTCCTCAAATGAGCTTTTATTATTTTCTTTGTAGGTTCCCTTTTTACTGAGCTGCTGTAGACAGGAAATGAAATGCAGCGAATGTGTTAAATTGTTTGTACGGCTTCTGTTCCAGCTTGGAATGATCCAAATTCAAACTGTAAATATATAACTGTAAATATAACAATGTATAATTACTTTTTCAATACAAAACGTTTTTCCTACGATGGTGACAACAGTTTTACTTTGGAAATGTACTGTACAATAAAATAAATTTAAGCGGTACAAAATGATTGAATGAATGAATGAAAAATAAAATAAAATAAAATAAAATAAAATAAAATAAAATAAAATAAATGAATGAATGAATGATAAAATGAACTAAAATAAACTAAAATAAACTAAAATAAACTAAAATAAATAAACTAAACTAAACTAAACTAAAATAAAATAAAATAAAATAAAATAAAATAAAATAAAATAAAATAAAATAAAATAAAATAAAATAAAATAAAATAAAATAAAATAAAATAAAAGTATGCGTTAAAAATATTGAATGAATGAATGAATGAAAAATAAAATAAAATAAAATAAAATAAAATAAAATAAAATAAAATAAAATAAAATAAAATAAAATAAAATAAAATAAAATAAAATAAAATAAAATAAAATAAAATAAAATAAAATAAAATAAAATAAAATAAAATAAATCAGTAGAAAATAAATTAATGAATGAATGGCAAAGTGAGTGTTGGTATTCAGTGCTTGCTGGGATATTAAAGCTGTTGATGTGACAAGCAGAAGTTCCTCAAATGAGCTTTTATTATTTTCTTTGTAGGTTCCCTTTTTACTGAGCTGCTGCTGTAGACAGGAAATGAAATGCAGTGAATGTGTTAAATTGTTTGTACGGCTTCTGTTCCAGCTTGGAATGATCCAAACTCATGGAAATACAACAACGTATAATTACTTTTTCAATACAAAACGTTTTTCCTACGATGGGGACATCGGTTTTACTTTGTAAATGTACTGTAAAATAAAATAAATTTAAGCGGTACAAAATGATTGAATGAATGATTGAATGAATGAAAAATAAAATAAAATAAAATAAAATAAAATAAAATAAAATAAAATAAAATAAAATAAAATAAAATAAAATAAAATAAAATAAAATAAAATAAAATGAAGGATGAATGAATTAAAAATAAAATAAAATAAAATAAAATAAAATAAAATAAAATAAAATAAAATAAAATAAAATAAAATAAAATAAAATAAAATAAAATAAAATAAAATAAAATAAAATAAAGCAGTAAAAAATTATTGAATGAATGAATGAATGACAGAAAAATGAATAAACTTTGCTTTGGTTCCGATTTTCTACAATAAAAGCTCTGATAAAACATTCCACTGTTCTCAAATATCTTAATTTTTATTTTTTTACACAAAATAAGATGAAAAATAAAGAAAATCAATCAATCAGTAATAAATAAATATAATAATAATAATAATAATACGGCAAATAATAAAAACTTAAGAAACCACATATAGTTGGTGGGTAGACAAATTATTTTTTTCACATTAAAATGAACAAGGTGTAACCCAGATAGAAAATATATAATATATAAATATTAATTAAATTTACCGTGCGTACCATGTTTTTGGGGTGCAAAGTCATTAGGTCACGTGACGGTGTCTCACCAAATCACGTGACTGCGCGCCACCAATCAGTGACGTATATATATAGTCCGGAAGGGACTACACACCGGTAGCGGTGAGGTGAGGGACGCATGGAATCGCTGCAGGTATTTAAAAGGTTTCGTTGTTTAAGTTTACAAATGGAAAATGTCTAAACATTTTACATACGTGGTCGGGATATGGGGGCCGTCCACCGACGCAACGCTGAACTTAAAAAGAGCAGTGTTCGATCACACCTATGGAATTGGTGAGTGTTGACATTTCATTACTAAAACGGCATTAGCACTGTTTGCTAGCACCTTTTGTCTGTCACTGTTCTCTCAATTTATTGATTAGATTATAAGATTAATACTAGTTTGATTATAATGAATAATACCATAAGTGCAATTATTTATTATAAATGATAATATATTGTACAATTGAAGTTATGATACTTGTATTATATATGTAATTTGAATGGTTGTGTGCACATAATTGATGTCTGCTGGTCCTATTTTACATAGGCCAGGTTTTTGATGGCACCCCCCCCCCCCCCCCCCCCGGAGGGCAGACATTTACATACATACATAAATACACATGTATTTAACAGTTTTGTACTTCTTAGTTTGAACCCTAGACCTAGCTAGTACTATTTTTGCATTGTGGCCGCTAATTGTGGTGTGAAACAACGGCTATTAGCTACCTCGCTCCCTGTACGCTAGCGCTTTACCTCCGTAACTTAAACAAAATAAACACAGTTAGGGTACTGATAAATTGTTACTTACTGCTCGTCCAGTTGCAAACTAGCCCGTGTTAGCAAAACAGTCCAGTGTAAAATGCCGTCGAAAGATTAAAATGCATTTCTTTTGCTGGTAGGGAATCAGGAAGTGATGGTGGAGGTGTTAGGAATTGTAAACAAAGGTGGCTTTGCTAGCAAGTAAACAGAGAAGTAGAACTTGGGGAAAGGTTATTATTACAGACACGCCCATATAAGGAAGTCTGCCCCTCTGTGACATCACAAAGGAGCGGTTTTACCACGCCTTTCGAATCGGAGTGTTTTGAGTCGTCCCAATGGCTAGTTAGAAATGCGCGATCCTCATTATGTGAAATGTTGGCATCGTTTAACACGAGAATACAACATTCAAACGACATTTATTGGTCAGAAAAATGGAAAAAGCATAATAGATCCCCATTAAAACTTTTTACAAAATATTTTTTCAATAAATATTTTACTTTTATGTATTCAGCCCTTGGTGGAAAGAGTTTGGACATACACAAATAAAATAAAATAAAATAAAATAAAATAAAATAAAATAAAATAAAATAAAATAAAATAAAATAAAATAAAATAAAATAAAATAAAATAAAATAAAATAAAATAAAATAAAATAAAATAAAATAAAATAAAATAAAATAAAATAAAATAAAATAAAATAAAATAAAATAAAATAAAATAAAATAAAATAAAATAAAATAAAATAAAATAAAATAAAATAAAATAAAATAAAATAAAATAAAATAAAATAAAATAAAATAAAATAAAATAAAATAAAATAAAATAAAATAAAATAAAATAAAATAAAATAAAATAAAATAAAATAAAATAAAATAAAATAAAATAAAATAAAATAAAATAAAATAAAATAAAATAAAATATATATATAAAATATATATATAAAATATATATATAAAATATATATATAAAATATATATATAAAATAAAACGGTAGAAAATTATTTAATGAATGAATGACAGAAAAATGAATAAACTTTGCTTTGGTTCCGATTTTCTACAAGAAAAGCTCTGATAAAACATTCCACTGTTCTCAAATATCTTAATTTTTATTTTTTTACACAAAATAAGATGAAAAATAAATAAACAAATCAAGGATAAAGAAAATCAATCAATCAGTAATAAATAAATATAAATAATAATAATAATAAAACGGCAAATAATAAAAACTTAAGAAACCACATATAGTTGGTGGGTAGACAAATTATTTTTTTCACATTAAAATGAACAAAGCATTATTAGAGCCCTGTAGACATGACAAAACACGACTATAGTCACATTTATACTCTTTTTATTTACAACATATTGCGCAACTGCAGGGTCTTTGAGACACATGCTAACTCGCAAACTAGAGAGCTAGCGACCTAATCGGTAGCCTTCAAGTTATTTCCTTTCAACTTAAATAGCCAAAAAACTTACCACTTCCACACGGATAGGGAGGATAACTATTAACAGTTATTTAACCTTTAACATGAACATTAATTAAACGTAATAATTTTTTCTGGGTACATGATACCATACAGCATCCATATCAAACTTTAACATTAAACTTTCATATCAAGGCGGGGGCCTCAAAGTAGTGTCCTGCGGGCCACAGTTGGCCCGCGGGCCGCGTGTTTGAGACCCCTGCTCACTACAATGGACCACTGCAAAACACTAATAAGCGGCCTAAAATACAGAAATGCATCACTTTCATAAAATACAAATTGAATTAACGTAAACAAAAGTCGAATGTCGAATCCTCCATAAAGCCCTGAATGCCTCACCTTGTGTTACGTTTAATGACTCCTGCTACATTTCACTGTCTGCTTGTTCCAGACGTGTTTGCTATTGGGACGCCATGCTTCATGGCGACACAAATCAATAAAAAAGATATTGCAGTTACGTCGCTACGATGGCCACTCTCGGTATTCCGCGTCTCGCTGGTAATGAAAGGTCAGCTGCTAATCGAGCGTGCCTTGCGGAGACGGCAAGTTTGAGTCACATGACCCCTCAAAGCGGACCTCCATAAATGAAATACTCGCACATGATTGCTTTTGTATTGTAGTAATGGCGGCTACTGATATTGGAAATATTATATATATATATATATATTATATATAATATTATTATTTTCATGTACACAGTCATAGCATTACTCTTCATAATGTTATATTATATTTTTGGATAATATGCATGAAATAAATATCCCTCTCATTAATAATCATGTCATTGTTCAAAAGGATTCAAACTGAAAGAACAACAACCAGGCAGGTTATTAATTTTCTCAGACCTCGGCGGACATATTATTGACGGAAAATAAATTAGAGTGCAACCTACAACTCGTCTAGGTTGACCGACTCATTAAGTCCTGGTCCAACGGGTTCTTCTTATGACTAAAAAAAACATGAGCTGGAAACCTCATATTACAAATACACGCGTAGGCCTCACATATAGATTACCCAAGTTCAATTCCACCCTTGGCCATCTCTGTGTGCAGTTTGCATGTTCTCCCCGTGCGTGTGTGGGTTCTCTCCGGGTACTCATGCTAAACCTAGCAAAACATGCTAGGTTAATTAGCGACTCCAAATTGTCCATAGGTATGAATGTGAGTGTGAATGGTTGTTTGTCTATATGTGCCCTGTGATTGGCTGGCCACCAGTCCAGGGTGTACCCCGCCTCTCGCCCCGAAGACAGCTGGGATAGGCTCCAGCACCCCCCGCGACCCTTGTGAGGAAAAAGCGGTAGAAAATGAATGAATGAATGAATGTATAAATTAAATTAAATTAAATTCTGTGTGGTTATGAGTGGTTTCCTCCCACATTCCAAAAACATGCTAAGTTAATTAGCGACTCCAAATTGTCCATAGGTATGAATGTGAGTGTGAATGGTTGTTTGACCCTTGTGAGAATAAGTGGTAGAAAATGAATGAATGAATGAATAATAATAATAGACATCAAGGCTGCACGGCGGTCGAGTGGTTAGCACGCAGGGCTCACAGCTAGGAGACCCGAGTTCGATTCCACCCTCGGCCATCTCTGTGTGGAGTTTGCATGTTCTCCCCGTGCATGCGTGGGTTTTCTCCAGGTACTCCGGTTTCCTCCCCCACTAATTTAATTTAATTTAATTTAATTTAATTTAATTTAATTTAATTTAATTTAATTTAATTTAATTTAATTTAATTTAATTTAATTTAATTTAATTTAATTTAATTTAATTTAATTTAATTTAATTTAATTTAATTTAATTTAATTTAATTTAATTTAATTTAATTTAATTTAATTTAATTTAATTTAATTTAAATGAGTGGTTAGCGCGCAGGCCTCAAAGCTAGGAGACCCGAGTTCGATTCCATCTCTGTTTGCATGTTCTCCCCGTGCATGCGTGGGTTTTCTCCGGGTACTCCGGTTTCCTCCCACATTCCAAAAACATGCTAGCTTAATTAGCGACTCCAAATTGTCCATAGGTATGAATGTGAGTGTGAATGGTTGTTTGTCTATATGTGCCCTGTGATTGGCTGGCCACCAGTCCAGGGTGTACCCCGCCTCTCGCTCCAAGACAGCTGGTATAGGCTCCAGCCTTCCACCCTCGTGAGGATAAGCGGTAGAAAATGAATGAATGAATAAATCCGACTCGTTGCGGTGGAGTCTGGAGCCAAGTAACCGCGATAAAAATGATTAATCACAAATCCTTTATTATCGGCCATTTTCCTGATGTCTCTGGTTAAAAAGTCCAAAGTAAATGTCCAAGCCACCATGTAATGGCCATTTTTGGTTTCAGTTATGTCGACAACCACTTATGTTGATGTGAGTCAGCCATTCCCAGGGGCTTCGACATAAACGCCTTCCCCTTCCAAAGCGCCTAATAATGAAGTGTCCAATCACATTGCTCTAATGTCATCACTGTGTTGCTCACAGAACCCATGGGGCATATTTGTAGATTATGCACTTAGTCACTGAAACACACACTTTAATTTATATCTTCTGGTTTCCATGCAATTGTATTTGTTAGTTCTAAAAATACAACAATATTAAGTCATGGCTGGTTGACAAGAAAAAATAAAGAAAACTCAATTTTTGATATGATATTTGATATAATTTGTTGTGTTCCACTCATCCCAGACTTACCCGTTGGCCATTAGTGTTCCTTTTAAGTTCTGGCCTGCAACATCAACTCATAAATCATAAACCTTGCTATTAATCAGGTACCTGTATGTACATTGTTAATATGGACAATGAGCAATAATCATACTTTCCCAGAAAGTAAACACCCCAGGTAATAAATAAAGCTCTGTTTAATTTAATTTAATTTAATTTAATTTAATTTAATTTAATTTAATTTAATTTAATTTAATTTAATTTAATTTAATTTAATTTAATTTAATTTAATTTAATTTAATTTAATTTAATTTAATTTAATTTAATTTAATTTAATTTAATTTTATTGTATTTTATTTTATTTTATTTTATACAGCTTATCCTCACACGAAGGTCGCGGGGGTGCTGGAGCCTATCCCAGCTGTCTCCGAGCGAGAGGCGGGGTACACCCTGGACTGGTGGCCACTGGTGGTCACAGGGCACATATAGACAAACAACCATTCACACTCACATTCATACCTATGGACAATTTGGAGTGGCTAATTAACCTAGCATGTTTTTGGAATGTGGGAGGAAACCGGAGTACCCGGAGAAAACCCACGCATGCACGGGGAGAACATGCAAACTCCACAGAGTTGTGTTTTATTTTATTTTATTTTATTTTTGACTTGACTTGACTTGAATGGACTTGACTTGACTACACGTGACATGACTTGACTTGCCTTAATTTAATTTAATTTTATTTTATTTTATTTTATTTTTGACTTGACTTGCCTTAATTTAATTTAATTTAATTTTATTTTATTTTTGACTTGACTTGACTACACGTGACATGACTTGACTTGACTTGCCTTAATTTTATTTTATTTTATTTTATTTTATTTTTGACTTGACTTGCCTTAATTTAATTTAATTTTATTTTATTTTATTTTATTTTATTTTTGACTTGACTTGCCTTAATTTAATTTAATTTTATTTTATTTTTGACTTGACTTGCCTTAATTTAATTTAATTTTATTTTATTTTTGACTTGACTTGACTACACGTGACATGACTTGACTTGCCTTAATTTAATTTAATTTTTATTATTTTATTTTTGACTTGACTTGCCTTAATTTAATTTAATTTTATTTTATTTTATTTTTGACTTGACTTGACTACACGTGACATGACTTGACTTGCCTTAATTTAATTTAATTTTATTTTATTTTTGACTTGACTTGCCTTAATTTAATTTAATTTTATTTTATTTTTGACTTGACTTGACTACACGTGACATGACTTGACTTGCCTTAATTTAATTTAATTTTTATTATTTTATTTTTGACTTGACTTGCCTTAATTTAATTTTATTTTATTTTATTTTATTTTTGACTTGACTTGACTACACGTGACATGACTTGACTTGCCTTAATTTAATTTAATTTAATTTAGAGTTGATTTGCTGAGACTGAGGTTTGCCATTTTTCCTCCTCCATTTCATGGTAAGGTAGATATTCTCTTCTTATCTTTTGTGCATCCTCCTCTGTTCCCTCATTGTTCCTGTCCGTTTTTTTGTTCTTCATCATGTCGTTATCTCTTCCAAGGTGCTTTGAGTTATCCTGTTTTGCTCTGTTCGCCTATTCTTCACATACTCCCTCTGTTTCTTTGTACATAGCTTATAATGGACAAGGCGGCTCTGTGTGGGCTCTGAATAAAAGACGTTGGCTCCATCTCTGCATCTGGTATCCAAGACGGACACAAATGTTATCACTTGTGATAATATCATATAACAAACCTAAAAAAAAACCTTCACATTTCACTCTATCATTATTCATAATAAATGATGGCCTACTGTTAATTTAAAAATGCATATTTAAGCAAATTCTACAAATTATTGGACTAAATTCATCATTCATTCATTCATTCATTTTCTACCGCTTTTCCTCACGAGGGTCACGGGGGTGCTGGAGCCTATCCCAGCTGTCTTCGGGCGAGAGGCGGGGTACACCCTGGACTGGTGGCCAGCCAATCACAGGGCACATATAGACAAACAACCATTCACACTCACATTCATACCTATGGACAATTTGGAGTCGCTAATTAACCTAGCATGTTTTTGGAATGTGGGAGGAAACCGGAGTACCCGGAGAAAACCCACGCATGCACGGGGAACACATGCAAACTCCACACAGAGATGGCCGAGGGTGGAATTGAACCCTCGTCTCCTTGCTGTGAGGTCTGTGCGCTAACCACTTCACCGCCGTGCCGCCTAAATTCATCATTTTCGAGCATAAAAATGTTGACATATTGACAAAAATACAAATATAAGACTGATTCAAAGACACAATGTCATATTCTACACCGGCCCCTAGGTGTCAGTAATATTACATTAATGAGACAATACCCACCGCAGATAGTATTATCCAGAAATAAACAAGGAACTCTCCCAGTCTTATGTCTTAATTATGTCTAATATCTCATATTTTCTGTTACTATATCTACTATATTGGGCAATATCAATGTAAAGGTGACTGTAGGTGGTGTTATTTCACGTAGAGAGGGCTCTAATAATATTAAAACAACATACTTAGAAGGTTGTAAAAAGATGCTCAGACTATGAAACTATTCAATTCATAAATAAGCAATACTACTTTGCGGGAATCTGTCTTATTTTAATTAATATGATGGCTTTTATTATTTTTCCAGGTCATGTCACATGTTGCCAAAGTTTTCATCGAATTGATACCAAAATACCCAATATCCTGGTGGATGCAAAGGCAAAGGTACCTGGTCAGTTGACTTCCGGTTCTTCAAACTTCAACTAAGTACTCATATTTTTCAGAATGGCTATTGATTTTGGTATTTTAGGTGATATAGATCACTGTCAGTATCGCCAATACTGACCCCATATGTACCTGGTATCGAATCGATACCAAAATACCCAATACCCTGGTGGACGCAGAGGCAAAGGTACCTGGTCAATTGACTTCCGGTTCTTCAAACTTCAACTAAGTACTCATATTTTTCAGAATGACTATTGATGGTATTGATATATGGTAATGACATATTGATTTTGGTATTTTGGGTGATATAGATCACTGTCAGTATCGCCAATACTGACCCTGTATGTACCTGGTATTGAATCGATACCAAAATACCCAATACCCTGGTGGATGCAAAGGCAAAGGTACCTGGTCAGTTCGCTTCCGGTTCTTCAAACTTCTCCTAAGTACTCATATTTTTCAGAATGACTATTGATTTTGGTATTTTGGGTGATATAGATCACTGTCAGTATCGCCAATATATGTACCTGGTATCTAATCGATACCAAAATACCCAATATCCTGGTGGATGCAGATGCAAAGGTACCTGGTCAGTTGACTTACGGTTCTTCAAACTTCTCCTAAGTACTCAAATTTTTCAGAATGTCTATTGATTTTGGTATTTTGGGTGATACAGATCACGGTCAGTATTGCCTGGTATCGAACCGATACCAAAATACCCAATACCCTGGTGGATGCAGAGGCAAAGGTACCTGGTCAGTTGACGTCTGGTTCTTCAAACTTTTCCTAAGTACTCATATTTTTCAGAATGACTATTGATTTTGGTATTTTGGGTGATATAGATCACTGTCAGTATCGCCAATATATGTACCTGGTACCTGGTATCGAACCGATACCAAAATACCCAATACCCTGGTGGATGCAGATGCAAAGGTACCTGGTCAGTTGACTTCCGGTTCTTCAAACTTCAACTAAGTACTCTTATTTTGCAGAATGACTATTGATTTTGGTATTTTGGGAGATATAGATCACTGTCAGTATCGCCAATATATGTACCTGGTATCGAATTGATACCAAAATACCCAATATCCTGGTGGATGCAGATGCAAAGGTACCTGGTCAGTTGACTTCCGGTTCTTCAAACTTCTCCTAAGTACTCAAATTTTTCAGAATGTCTATTGATTTTGGTATTTTGGGTGATACAGATCACGGTCAGTATTGCCTGGTATCGAACCGATACCAAAATACCCAATACCCTGGTGGATGCAGATGCAAAGGTACCTGGTCAGTTCATTTCCAGTTCTTCAAACTTCAACTAAGTACTCATATTTTTCAGAATGACTATTGATGGTATTGATATATGATAATGATATATTGATTTTGGTATTTTGGGTGATATAGCCTACAGTACGGTCTACTAGGTTATGGTAGCTTGAAGCAAAAATGCCAAATCAGTACTTTATTCCTTTTCCCAATGACATTTTCAATCGATCTTCTGTCTGCAATGATCCATACAATATATATTTATTTATATTTAATATATATATATATATACAATATATTCCATGTATAATGATGTATATCCCGTCCATGCCTCGAGTGGTCAGTGTAATCACAGTGTGGGTAATTACCCAGCTCGTCTGTGACATCACTGCAAGCCGCTTCCTTCTAAAAATGCAAATGTAACGATGCTACGTTTTTTTTATTACCACTCTTCAACGAGGGTGATACCGCCACACGTGCATTAGCTCTACGAATACCGTAACCCCCCCCCCCCCGCCCTGGTCAGCAGCACTTAGCTCATCCCAGTGGAACTGCTCCATTAAAACACGGCTTGTGGCAAGTGTCAGCGTGCGCCGGGGGTGTGAAAGATGAGCGCAATAACAGAAAAGGAGCGTATCGCGTGGTATCGCGCGGTATCGCAAGTGAGCCTCCAGGGTGGGAATGAGTTGATATCGCACGTCACGCAAAACCCCCGGAGGGGTTGAGAAGGTTTCGAAATGACGTCACTGTGCTTGATATCAACATTTGGGTTATATCGGCCTCAGGTAGAAGCTTATAAAGCTGTCCTACTGGCAATTGGATACGTGGGAAAAACAATGCAGGACGCCTGAAGGCACAAATGTGAAGTTTGCTTGTAATATATTACAAAAGCCTTATGGGCTTTACAGTGCCAACATTTGTCCCGGTGGACACTTTGATTAAAAATTGCATACTGTTTAACTGACGTCGACGTAAGCAGTTGTCAACAAAGTTAAATTCAAAATAAAAAAAAAGCTTTTGGAGTCCATCCAAAGCACATGAAGAATAACAAGACATCAACAAAAACATTTAGGCTACATTAATTAAACACAGGTGGCACGGTGGACGAGTGGTTAGCACGCGGACCTCACAGCAAGGAGACCCGAGTTCAATTCCACACTCGGCCATCTCTGTGTGGAATTTGCATGTTCTCCCCGTGCATGCGTGGGTTTTCTTCCGGGTACTCCGGTTTCCTCCCACATTCCAAAAACATGCTAGGTTAATTAGCGACTCCAAATTGTCCATAGCTATGAATGTGAGTGTGAATGGTTGTTTGTCTATATGTACCCTGTGATTGGCTGGCCACCAGTCCAGGGTGTACCCCGCCTCTCACCCCAAGAAGACAGCTGGGATAGGCTCCAGAAACCCCCGTGACCCTCGTGAGGAAAATCAGTAGAAAATGAATGCAAGGAGTGAGGCTGCACGGTGCTCGAGTGGTTAGCGCGCAGGCCTCACATATACATTACCCGAGTTCAATTCCACCCTCGGCCATCTCTGTGTGGAGTTTGCATGTTCTCCCCGTGCATGCGTGGGTTTTCTCCGGGTACTCATGCTAAACCTAGCAAAACATGCTAGGTTAATTATTCATTCATTCATTCATTTTCTACCGCTTATCCTCACGAGGGTCGCAGGGGGTGCTGGAGCCTATCCCAGCTGTCTTCAGGCAAGAGGTGGGGTACACCCTGGACTGGTGGCCAGCCAATCCCAGGGCACATATAGACAAACAACCATTCACACTCACATTCATACCTATGGACAATTTGGAGTCGCTAATTAACCTAGCATGTTTTTGGAATGTGGGAGGAAACCGGAGTACCCGGAGAAAACCCACGCATGCACGGGGAGAACATGCAAACTCCACACAGAGATGGACGAGGGTGGAATTGAACTCAGGTCTCCTAGCTGTGAGGTTTGTGCGCTAACCACTTGTTCGCCGTACAGCTGTCCCGAGTTTAATTATAAAATATTAGCAAAATTTAATTTCATCTTTTCCTGTTTAAATTTATCCCAGGTGGTAATGGTAATGGTAATGGTAATGGTTTAATTTCATTTGAACATGCATCAGATTACAATTGAATGCATCACATAATCAGTTCACAGTTCCACATGTCCAAAAGGAGTAGGAAGAAGCAAAGCTTATTAAATCCTACCCCTCCATCTGGTACTTTTACAATCAGTAACTGTTACATTTGTTCACTTCCTGCTTTCCATAATACAGTTTAAGGTTTTTTTTTTTTTTTAATAATGTACCTCGTACCGAAGTACATAGGAGGTGATATGAGCATCCAATGCCATAATGGTTACCATAGTAACTGTCAATATAGTGATATATAAAGCATTCTTTTTATGTAACACGCAGTTCCAGACGTTCTTCGGTTTTTTAAAAATGGAGGCTAGCAATCGGTACTGGACTGCTAGGGAAAGTTTGTTTTTGATCCAAAATAATTTCGAACAAAAAACTCGCAATACTCAATATCACGTCATGTTGATGTTCACGTTTTACTGGGCATGCCCTATTGACTATTCCGGTTGATTATAGTGGCGTATGTAGACCAGAGATTGGAATATTCCTTTCCATGTCTACTATTGTTTTCGGCGAAGTCATTCGGAAAGATTCCATTCAGAAAGAGGAAAAACTCCTCATGTAAACGTGGCGAATGTGACAGACATTTACAAAAATGGACATGATTTGAAGGCGGTTAGATGCCCTGGGTCAAGTTTCATATTCATATTCATAAATTTCCTGTAAACTCTGGTAGCCAGAATGCATCACTTTTTGGTTTTTTAAATTCAATTTTAAGGAGGTTTAAGTGTTGATCTTTTAATCAGTTTGACCTTAATGCTTGTTTGCATTTTCAAGCTAGACCGATGACGTCCTCATAGAATGGAAATTGTTGCAGTTTTTCCATCTGGTCTTAAAATGTTGATCAGCAATGTAAACACACACACACACACACACACACACACATGAACATGCTTGTATAGCACATATTGGATCAGCAAGGATCCATCTTCTATTTAGTGCCGGTTTCAAGTCTTCCAACTGAAAGTGCTAAGCAGAAGCTTTTCCCAGATGAAGAAGTCAAAGGCCGGCTTGGAGGTTCAGGGAGCTAATTAGACAGAATGAATGACTGCGACTTGAAGGACAAAATGTAATTACCAAGCGAATAAAAAGTATAAGTAGAGAAGATAAAGACGATCAACCATATAATGACTGATACTAGCGTTTTTATGATGATTGTTAGAATGATAAACAGCACTAAAATTCCAAATTATAATCCGTCAGTTTGCATGTTCTCCCCGTGCATGCGTGGGTTTTCTCCGGGTACTCATGCTAAACCTAGCAAAACATGCTAGGTTAATTAGCGACTCCAAATTGTCCATAGGTATGAATGTGAGTGTGAATGGTTGTTTGTCTATATGTGCCCTGTGATTGGCTGAAATAAAATATGGTGGTGGTAGTGTGATGGTCTGGGACTGTTTTGCTGCATCAGGACCTGGAAGACTCACTGTGATAAATGGAACCATGAATTATTGTTAATATGCAGATATGGGCTGCACGGTGGTCGAGTGGTTAGCTCGCAAGCCTCACAGCTAGAAGACCCGAGTTCAATTCCACACTCAACCATCTCTGTGTGGAGTTTGCATGTTCTCCCCATCCGGGTACTCCGGTTTCCTCCCACATTCCAAAAACATGCTAGGTTAATTAGCGACTCCAAATTGTCCATAGGTATGAATGTGAGTGTGAATGGTTGTTTGTCTATATGTGCCCTGTGATTGGCTGGCCACCAGTCCAGGGTGTACCCCGCCTCTCGCCCCAAGACCCCTGCGACCCTGGTGAGGATAAGCGGTAGAAACCCAAGAAGACAAAAATACAACCAAAACAATCAAAGCTATTTTGCGTCATGCTGGAAATGCGACTGAATGACAACAATTCGGCAAAGTTACTTGATACTTGATTGCAGTTGCTGCTGCTAAGGGGCGACCCAACCAGTTCCCAAGATCTTGTGATGAGCCCACCGCGGGCAGCCGGTCTTGTTTGCCTGCCCGATCCAGGATGAAAGGTATGAAACATTCAGTACGCGTCCCCTGCTGCTTACCTCATTCTATGATATAACGTCACCGCCTATAATTATTATTCACAGTAGTTCCCTCCACACTTCCTCAAAGAAACATTCTGCTGCCTGAGGGCTAAGTCCATCCCAGCGAGGACCTCCTGAGACCGGGATGTGCAAGAGCAGGCTATGCTTGCAAACGTCAGTACGAGCAATACGATGAATTAAGTAAGCAGGCGTACGTTAACTTGGTTATGTCGTCCTTGATTGACATCTACAGCCTCGTGTGATGCAATCATTATTGTCAGATAATGTCATTCTATTTTGTGATGCCATCGTCATGGTACTTTTTGTGTAGAGTGGGGGTGGGGGGGGGGGCACTTTGATACATTTTGTACATTAAATATATTAAAACCATTCCAATGTAGCTTCATGTATGCTAAGTTATCCGAACAAAACAACCAAACAAAACATATTACTTTGTGTTTAAGTTAATTAATTAATTCATGATTAATTCACGATTAATAATAATTATAGTTAGTCATTTGATTTTTATTGTAATTTTCTTTAGCCTTATTAACCCCATAAGGGGTCTTCGTGCGAGAGGCGGGGTACACCCTGGACTGGTGGCCAGCCAATCACAGGGCACATATAGACAAACAACCATTCACACTCGCATTCATACCTATGGACAATTTGGAGTCGCTAATTAACCTAGCATGTTTTTGGAATGTGGGAGGAAACCGGAGTTCACGGAGAAAAAACGGAGAACATGCAAACTCCACACATAGATGACGAAGGGTGGAATCAAATGCGGGTCTCCTAGCTGTGTGGCCTGCACGCTAATCACTCGGTCACCGTGTAGCCAAACTCAGGCTTTGTCATAGAAAAAAAATGGCGATTGCTCCTTCATTTTCCCTTTCTAACATTCATTCATTCATTCATTCATTTTCTACCGCTTATCCTCACGAGGGTCGCGCGGGTGCTGGAGCCTATCCCAGCTGTCTTCTGGCGAGAGGCGGGGTACACCCTGGACTGGTGGCCAGCCAATCACAGGGCACAAAAACATGCTAGGTTAATTAGCGACTCCAAATTGTCCATAGGTATGAATGTGAGTGTGAATGGTTGTTTGTCTATATGTGCCCTGTGATTGGCTGGCCACCAGTCCAGGGTGTACCCCGCCTCTTGCCTGAAGACAGCTGGGATAGGCTCCAGCACCCCCAGCGACACTCGTGAGGATAAGCGGTAGAAAATGAATGAATGAACAAGTGGTAAAGTGACTATAGGGGTGTTATTTCATGGCTATAGGGCTCAAATAATTATGAATGAGTGTGAATGGTTGTTTGTCCATATGTGCCCTGTGATCGGCTGGCCACCAGTCCAGGGTGTACCCCGCCTCTTGCCGAAATAGAAGACAGCTGGGATAGGCTCCAGCATTTTTGCGGTAGGAAATGAATGAATGAATGAATATCATTCCTATTAACTTTTGCCAGTATGAATAATAAGGACCAAATATTTCATGCTAAAATCAACATGTGTGATTTTTCCTCAACAGTATGAACAAAATCTATGAAGTTGCATTCTTGTAGTGAAAGTAAAAAAAAAAAAACGATATTCCACTCCAGTCAAGTCCATATTTAGTTGATTTTCTGAATGAATGAAAGCTGAGGGCTGGTCTTTTTATCATGCATTATCACACACTGTCAGATTAAGCAAACACACGTTAACCTTGGAGTCACCTTGGCATGCAAGTGCATATTTAATTAGACTGCTGACAGAATCACAATATCCATAAATGAGGGAATAGTTTAAAAAAATCAAATCCATTACATACAAAGACATAGCGGCTAGGTCTGGACACTGCATTGATCCTGTAGGCCGGATTTGCACCATCGGTCATATACTATCACTCATGTTAATAAAGAACACAGTAGCTTCATTTATACTTGAAACGTCTGTCACGGGCTGCTTGTCAAGCATAATAAGATCAAACATGGCTGATGCATTAACAATTAAGAAGGTTTACGTGTCGACATCCTTCGCTACGCAGATGAAGGTGTGCTCACGGGGAACGTGTCATAATTATCCTGACTATCAGTGCAAAAAAAAAAAGCTTTCGATTTTTTCAAATCTATCAAACCTGCCATGGCGGTTTGTGTTTACGTTAGAAATTATTCATTTTTTCCACAAAACAAAGAAATTTTTAAGCTAGGACTTGAAATATTGATTGTGTCGCTACCATGGGAAGTATCAACATTGGTATCGATATTCATTCGCAGGGGATGCTGGAGCCTATCCCAGCTGTCTTCAGACACCCTGGACCGGTGGCCAGCCAATCACAGGGCACATATAGACAAACAACCATTCACACTCACATTCATACCTATGGACAATTTGGAGTGGCTAATTAACCTAGCATGTTTTTTTTTGGAATGTGGGAGGAAACCGGAGTACCCGGAGAAAACCCACACATGCACGGGGAGAACATGCAAACTCCACACAGAGATGGCCGAGGGTGGGATTGAACTCGGGTCTCCTAGCTGTGAGGCCTGCGCGCTAACCACTCGACTGCCATGCAGCCTAAAACAAACATATTTTTTAGATATTTTTCTGTAAAACGTGAGATAATACACCGTTAGAAATGTAATTTAATTTAATTTAATTTAATTAACGAAATGACCGAAATGAACAAAATGAACTAAACAACCAAAATGAACAAAATGACCGAAATAACCTAAATTAATGAAATTAACTAAATGACCGAAATGAACTAAATAACCGAAATGACTGAAATTAACGAAATGACTGAAATTAACGAAATGACCGAAATTAACGAAATGACCGAAATTAACGAAATGAACCAAATGAACGAAATTACCGGAATTAGCGAAATGAACGAAATTACCGAAATGAACCAAATGACCGAAATGAATGAAATTACCAAAATGAACTAAATGAACTAAACGACCGAAATTAACAAAATGACCAAAATGACCAAAATGAACGAAATGAACGAAATGACCGAAATTAACTAAATTAACTAAATTAACTAAATTAACTAAATGACCGAAATGAACTAAATAACTGAAATGACCGAAATTGACAAAATGAACGAAATGAACGAAATTACCGAAATTAGCGAAATGACCGAAATTAGCGAAATGAACGAAATGAACGAAATTAGCGAAATGAACGAAATGAATGAAATGAACGAAATTACCGTATTTACCGACATTTACCGAAATGAACGAAATGACTCAAATGAAGGGATCTTTTTACTGAATGAAACAAACGGTTTTGCCCACCACTATTCCTGCTATGTAAGCATCATGAAAATCGACTGTATTTTGAAACAGTTCCATTGTTTACAAACTGAGGTACTAAGTCTCTAGACCCAGGACCCAACATCCCAAATCCATTTCTGTTGTGATATGATTCATGATCTGAGTTTGTGTTGTGTTGCTTTCATTTCAAGTCTAGAATGCAATGTCGATTAGTTGGGTAGAAAGCAAAATCAGGTCAAGAAAAACAGAAAAGAGTGTTTGTGAATGTCAGACTGGAGGAAAACACGGGGAGTCTGCAGGCTGCTCTCTGGGCAGCTTTGCCCCAATTCTCATGGCCATGTAGGTTAGCGGGGATTGGACCGGTCTTAATGGATGGTGGCTGTGGGCATCAAGCTGTCGAGCAGAAACGGAAGCCTGTCTGTCTCGTGTCAGATGAAAATAAATGCTTTGCGGTCACTTGATGCAATCGCGTTCCCACGGGCGCTAACTCTAATCAAGTGAAGCGTAGACTCTGAGACTGAAACTCTTGTTTCAGTCTTTAAAACGCCTCTGCTTGAATCACAAGGTTATGTTTTGGTCGTGTTTTCGCTAGTTCATTCATAAACGCCAGTTCAAGTGGCTCGGGCATCGAGTCCGAATACTGAGGTGGTCAAGGCATGCGGACCGAGGGACACAATAACTGGAAGAGGTGGCCGTTGGACCAGGAAACTGGGCTTCCCTACTGAGACTTCTGCCTCTGTGACCAAGACCTGAATAATATAGGAAGAAAACTGTTTATAAACATGACAGCCCAATGGAAGTTGGACAGATCAAAACCGCCAAAATACTGTTAGATTCAAAGTAGAGCTTCTCGTCTCATCATTAAGACCTAACCGGGTCTATGCACAGGAGGAGATCATAGGCTCACCACCAATTGACCGAAATGACCGAGATGACCGAGATGATCGAAATGAACATAATGGCCAAAATGGCCAAAATGACCAAAAGTAACAAAAGTAACTAAATGAACTAAATGAACTAAATGAACTAAATGAACTAAATGAACTAAACGAACTAAAATGACTGAAATTGCCTAAATGACCAAAATGACCGAAATTATCTAAATGACCGAAATGACCGAGATGGCCGAAATGAACGAAATGAACGTAATGAACGTAATGAATGTAATGAACAAAATGACCGAAATGACCAAAATGAATGAAATGACCAAAATGACCGAAATTAAAGAAATGACCGAAATGACCGAAATGAACTAAATGAACTAAATGAACTAAATGAACTAAATGAACTAAACGAACTAAACGAACTAAATGAACTAAATGAACTAAATGAACTAAATGAACTAAATGACTGAAATGACTGAAATGACTGAAATGACTGAAATGACTGAAATGACTGAAATGACTGAAATGACTGAAATGACTGAAATGACTGAAATGACTGAAATGACTGAAATGACCGTAATGACCGAGATGACCGTAATGACCGAGATGACCAAAATGACTGAAATTGCCTAAATGACCGAAATGATCTAAATTACCGAAATGATCTAAATGACCGAGATGACCAAAATGAACAAAATGAACGTAATGACCAAAATGACCAAAATGACCGAAATGACCGAAATGACCACTATGACTGAAATGACCGAAATGACTGAAATGACCGAAATGACCGAGATGACCAAAATGACCAAAATGAACGTAATAACCAAAATGACCGAAATCAACGAAATGACCGAGATGACCAAAATGACTGAAATTGCCTAAATGACCGAAATAATCTAAATTACCGAAATGATCTAAATGACCGAAATGACCAAAATGACCGAAATGACTGAAATGACCGAAATGACCACTATGACCGAAATGACCGAGATGACCAAAATGAACGTAATGACCAAAATGAACGTAATGACCAAAATGACCGAAATGACCACTATGACTGAAATTGCCGAAATAACCGAAGTGACCTAAATTACCTAAAAGACCGAAATTACCAAAATGAATGAAATGAACGCAATGAACGAAATGAACGAAATGATAATATCCAAAATACAATATACAAATAGAAATTACTGTTAGATTCAAAGTAGAGCTTCTGATCTCATCATTAAGACCTAACACTGAGCATGCACACAGCACATCCATTTTTAAATGAGCATTGGCATTCACAGAGCTGACTTTGTTTTGTTGTCTATTGCATACATAAAACGTTATTGCTTATTTCAATAGTAGTCAAGTTAAATCTTTCCAAACAATACCTTTGCACCGGTGAATTTGCAATTTGTAGAAAGGTAATGTGTCTAATTCGGAGTCTCCCGGGATTTATGCACGATGGTGCCTTTGTAGTCCTCATTACAGTTGTTGTCACTGTACAGGGAGTGTACTCACCGGGATGAATAATTAGCTGGGATAAAAGTGGATTCATGCAAATTTAAAATACAGCAAGAGTCGCAGGAACAGAGGTCCCGGAGACACAAGGTGTATTATTGTGTCAATGCCTTTTTCCAAATAACACATTTCTCAGCTACTTCAAACCGTACCAAACTGCTATTTCCTCGGTAAAATCAGAATGAAAGTTCATTGGTTCCTGTCGGGCTACTTTCACGGTTTTCACTATTTTTTTTTTAACTAAATGTATTGTGCCTTTAATTGGACAAATATAATGATAACAGGGCTGCACGGCGATTGAGTGGTTAGCATGCAGGCCTCACAGCAAGGAGACCCGAGTTCAATTCATAATGTCTGTGAAACATTTGCAGCATTTCCTCAAAATAGGTGTGTCAATATTAATGTGTTAGTTCCAGCTTACTTAATATATTTACCTCAGGGCTGTCCAGCCATCTTTAGATTTTTACATATTGTTAATATAATTTAAAAAAATTCTATTTACATTATGCCTTTTTGTTGCATTTGCGGCTGCACGGCGAACGAGTGGTTAGCGCGCAGACCTCACAGCTAGGAGACCCGAGTTCGATTCATACTGTCTGTCAAACATTTGCAGCATTTCCTCAAAAATAGGGGTGTCAATATTAATGTGTTAGTTCCAGCTTACTTAATATATTTACCTCAGGGCTGTACAGCCATCTTTAGATTTTTAGATATTGTTAATATAATTAAAAAAACAACACTATGCATCTATAATTTTTTTTTCTATTTGCATTATGCATTTTTGTTGTATTTGCGGCTGCACGGCGAACGAGTGGTTAGCGCGCAGACCTCACATCTAGGATACCCGAGTTCGATTCATACTGTCTGTCAAACATTTGCAGCATTTCCTCAAAATAAAAGTGTCAATATTAATGTGTTAGTTGCAGCTTACTGAATATATTTACCTCAGGGCTGTCCAGCCATCTTTAGATTTTTAGATATTGTTAATATAATTTTAAAAAATTCTATTTACATTATGCCTTTTTGTTGCATTTGCGGCTACACGGCGATCGAGTGGTTAGCGCGCAGACCTCACAGCTAGGAGACCCGAATTCAATTCATACTGTCTGTGAAACATTTGCAGCATTTCCTCAAAATAGGGGTATCAATATTAATGTGTTAGTTCCAGCTTACTTAATATATTTACCTCAGGGCTGTCCAGCCATCTTTAGATTTTTAGATATTGTTAATATAATTAAAAAATTTGTATTTACATTATGCCTTTTTGTTGCATTTGCGGCTGCACGGCGAACGAGTGGTTAGCGCGCAGACCTCACAGCTAGGAGACCCGAATTCAATTCATACTGTCTGTGAAACATTTGCAGCATTTCCTCAAAATAGGGGTGTCAATATTAATGTGTTAGTTGCAGCTTACTGAATATATTTACCTCAGGGCTGTCCAGCCATCTTTAGATTTTTACATATTGTTAATATAATTTTTAAAAAATTCTATTTACATTATGCCTTTTTGTTGCATTTGCGGCTGCACGGCGATCGAGTGGTTGGCATGCAGGCCTCACAGCAAGGAGACCCGAGTTCAATTCATACTGTCTGTCAAACATTTGCAGCATTTCCTCAAAATAGGGGTATCAATATTAATGTGTTAGTTCCAGCTTACTTAATATATTTACCTCAGGGCTGTCCAGCCATCTTTAGATTTTTAGATATTGTTAATATAATTAAAAAAACAGTACTATGCTATTTAATTTTTTCTATTTACATTATGACTTTTTTTGTATTTGCGGCTGCACGGCGAACGAGTGGTTAGCGCGCAGGCCTCACAGCTAGGAGACCCGAGTTCAATTCATACTGTCTGTCAAACATTTGCAGCATTTCCTCAATTGATATTATGATTATATCTGTCCAAACAAATGTCTAGTATCGTCTTTAACACATAAACAAAGCACAGCCACCTTGTTTTCAAGCGTCCATGACCATCATGACATCTGAATGGAATGCTAATAAGAGCGATTCCACTCAGACGACTGTCACCGGGTGGCAGAGGTCTCACTCCACCGTGTCTTAACAGGTCTCATTTGGCATCACCCGATGGAATTGCAGACGAGTGTTTGTCCCATCGAGTCGGGATAGAATTGCCCAACCTTGTCAGAGAGCATGAATTGATTAAGCCTGCTCGGTTGAGAGGCGAAACATCATGAACAGTCCGGTTGCGATCGATTCAATGCCCGAGGATACAAAGATGTGAATGAATGAGAACAATTTTGACAACATTTTGATGTGTGTTTTTTTCCCACCTGAATACCCATAATCTGAAAATGAATGTTCATGTAAGACATAGCTAAGAATACCTAAAGATGATATGACAAGGATAATGCAAATAAAAGGTTTTTCATTACATTTTATTTATCAAATATTTTATTTTATTTATTAAATATTTTATTTTATTTATTAAACATTTTATTTTATTTATTAAATATTTTATTATATATAAAAATATTTTTATTAATTTTATTTTATTATTTATTTTAAATTTTATTGAGAGTTTTGTTTCAGGATAGAAAAGACTAGGCTGCTTTACCGCAGTCACTCTTGTAATGCTGCAGTGCTATTCACAGCGCAATTACAATCAGTAGGGGCAGCCAGCAAGTTCAAATTGGACTGGCTGTTGACTGTGACTTTGAAAACTTCCCAAAGAACAGTTTTGCTGCGGCAAATACTGCGTAATATTATGTATTTACAAATTATTCTGACAGATTAAGTTTGCAATTATGCAACAAACTGACATTTAACTGAGGTTTATATAATAAAGTCACATTTCTATTAAAAATGACAAATTAAGAGAGCATGAGTGAGCTATGTCGTCGAACTGAAAGATAGTTTTATATTATAAATCTATAAATATGTAATATTGAAAAAAAATATGTTCCCACGGTTCTTCACTAGAGGGCGCGCAGTGTCGCCCTCAATTGACGTCATGAAGACGTACCCGGAAGTACTACAGGTGGCTACAGCAGTGTAGTGACAGTGCAGTCTGATATGTCCTATTGGCAGCAAAAGATAAGCATATTATAAATGTCATGGAACATTTGAAAGTCTTCCAGTAGAAGCGGAGAGTCGGAATTAATCGACGAAACGAGTAAGTTATTTGTTGTTTGTTATTTGTTTCCAGGTTTGTGTGTTGTGATGGTGACGCGGGTTAGCCAGTTAGCATGTATAGTGTATAGGTAAATACCACAACACAAATTTGCAAATATGTGTGCGCGTGGAATGTACAGTGTTGTTATTTATAGTCAATTGTAATTGTAGTTCCTTGTCGAAACGAATCCGACATACTGCCCAGCACCCACACTTCAATTTCTGTACCGCTATCTCCAATAGGGACGCAGTTATGCTAAAGCCTGTCCCATCTGACTTCTCGCGAGATGCGGGGTACACTGTGGACCGGTAGCCCTGCAGTCATTCGGCTAAACACAGACTTAGATAGACGCCGCATCTCGTGGTTATATCCGCTGTCGCCATACGTCAACGTCGCCGCCATATTGGATGGGTCAAATATAATGTAAATGTACAGTACTTACTTTCATAAAGCGCCTTTCTACAAAGAATTTTAAGTTAATTCCTTTTGTTTATACATTCACACGCGCATTGAAATACTTGTAAATCAGTTAGTCACAAAAAAATGCATTTCTTTGTAGAAAGGCGCTTTATGAAAGTAAGTATATTTACCTGTGTTCATTTAAAACACAGCCTTGACTCATCCAGTATGGCGGCGATGTTGACGTACGGCTTAGTGCTTAATGTCTATGGTTAAACAGCCTATATTAACTATCATAGGTGTTTTTGTTAATGTTCACCCATCGATTGGAAACAAGTACTTTCCCGGGATGATTAAGTTAATATTTTTAGTATAGCAGCAATGCCTGACCACCACAAAAACATAAATAAATAAATGTTACAATCACAGAAATGAAAGGTACCCGGCCAACATTCGTATAAACCAGGGGTCGGCAACCTTTACTATGAAAAGAGCCATTTCACCCACTTGCCCACTAAAGAAAAATAGCCTGGAGCCGCAAAACGTTGTATGTTTAAAACAACATTGGAGGGAAAAAAAAAAGACGAGTTGGAGTACTCTTGCTAGTACTGGAGATAAACTTTTGTTTTTAAATGAGCTCTAATTTATTTTTTAGAATTGTCAAATAACTCATTAATAATAATTAATAACTCAAATAACTCAAAGTATTACTCATTTCCCTTCATGTTAACCTGTCAGAGAGAACTGGATAGCATCCTGTCTGCTCATTCAGTCACCAGTCAGAACTCAGTCAGGATGCATTCATGGTCTCACACAAAGTTGGATTTTTGTAAACTCATAACAAAGACGTGCATTTTCACCACACGGGTGCTAAAAAATATTCAAGCATTGCAAAGGGAGCCGCAACAAAGAGGCTGGAGAGCCACATGCGGCTCTGGAGCCGCGGGTTGCTGACCCCTGGTATAAACGGTCCCTCCCACCTCCTCCTGTTTTGTGTGTGCTGATGTAACAGATGGACAGTGATCCCCCAATGATGTAAATTGATGATGTTGTTGCCACAAATAGATCGCAGTACTGCGGTAACATTGTGATTTGTGTATATTTCATTGTCTGCAAAATAATTTTAATGTCGTTTTATATTTCAGTTTGTCATCCGGTGTTTCATCCAACATTTCAAAATGTCTTCTGAGGGTCCACCCCAGTCACCTGCTGTGGCAAAGTCCGAAGTAGCGATAGATGGAGAATGCCCACTGCTGGCTGCCACCTTTGCCTACTGGGACAATATCCTCGGACCACGTGTGCATCATATCTGGGCACCAAAGTGCGATCAAGGAATGTTCCTCAGCGATGGAGATGTGACTTTTTTGGCCAATCACACACTCAATGGCGAGATTCTGCGGAGCGCCGAGTGCGGAGCCGTGGATGTGAAGTTTTTTGTCTTAGCGGAGAAAGGTGTCATCATTGTGTCGCTCATCTTCGATGGTGAACTAAAGGGGGACAAGAACACCTGCGCCTTGTCCATTATTTTACCTCAGACCGAGCTGGCCTTTTATTTACCTTTACACACCATCTGCGTGGAGAGGCTAAAACATGCTATTCGCAAGGGACGCATTTGGATGCAGAAGGTACCTCACACACTCCCAATTGCTTACTTGGCTTTTTCTTAATTCATATTGTATTGCTCTGGTGTGGTATTAAATTACTTTAAAGTGATCCGCACATCTGTGCACTTCATTAGCGATTGTAACATGAGTGCGTTATTAAAGTTGCTTTCCGTGCTGCCTGTTGAGGAGTAATTATGCTGATAAGTTCAAAACTATACGGTGTGAACAGTTGGGCAAAATGACGTGATTACATAGTGTGAAGGGTTTTATGCTCAAATTAATCAATTTGTTGTAAGGCGAATGTTAGAATCAGAGCCTGACTAATATGGGCTTTTTGGGGCTGAAAAAAAATAATGAGCATTGATATAAACTCGTATAATACCCAAAATACCACCCAAATACCAATAAGACTGTCAACATAAGGGCATGCCTCTTTGTGATTTACTTACTTACTACTTTGTTTTGCTGGTGCTGGAGCTCTGGCTAACTTGTAGCATCTAACATGCGTCGAGTCTTTCGGGAAGTGGCTCCACATCTTTCTCTCTGCTTGTGAAATGAAAATATATACACTTAGTGCAGGGGTCTCAAACACGCGGCACTGCTGAAAACAATCACTTTTTCTACCTTTTTTTGGTCAAAATTCACCCCAACAGTGATTAATACTAAAATGAGAAAATAAATAAAACTAATTGATTTAACACAGGGGTCTCAAACACGCGGCCCATGGGCCAAATGTGGCCCGCAGGAGACTAGTTTGAGGCCCCCGCCTTGATATGAAAGTTTAATGTTAATTGCGGCCCGCGCAAGTTTGATATGGATGCTGTATGGTATCATGTACCCAGAAAAAATTATCACGTTTGATTAATGTTCATGTTAAAGGTTAAATAACTGTTAATAGTTATCCTCCCTATCCGTGTGGAAGTGGTAAGTTTCTGGCTATTTAAGTTTAAAGGAAATAACTTGGAGGCTACCGTTTAGGTCGCTAGCTCTCTAGTTTGCGAGTTAGCATGTGTCTCGAGACCCTGCAGTTGCGCAATATGTTGTAAATAAAAAGAGTATAAATGTGACTATAGTCGTGTTTTGTCATGTCTACAGGGCTCTAATAATGCTTTGTTCATTTTAATGTGAAAAAAATCATTTGTCTACCCACCAACTATATGTGGTTTCTTAAGTTTTTATTATTTGCCGTTTTATTATTATTATTATTATTATATTTATTTATTAATGATTGATTGATTTTCTTTATTCTTGATTTGTTTATTATTTTTCATCTTATTTTGTGTAGAAAAATAAAAATGAAGATATTTGAGAACAGTGGTATGTTTTATCAGAGCTTTTCTTGTAGAAAATCGGAACCAAAGCAAAGTTTATTCATTTTTCTGTTTTTAATAAATGTGTTTATTTACCGTCTTTGCTTTGTTTCAGGGCTACAACATCAACGCGGTGCTGAGCTTGGAGATTGTCCCGATTATGGCGCTGCTCGCTTCCATGAAGACACACAGTGTGCCTGAAGACATAGACGTGAGTGACAATCATCTTTAACCCTTAGATGCACGAGTGACTGAACCCCTACACTCTTCCATAAGTGGGTCAAAAATCACCCATACTAGAATCAATGCCTTTTTATGACAATTTTGCCATTTTGGTTAGGAATAATCACTTGTATGATATTTAGTGTTTTTTTTAGGAATACCTGGAATATGAAATGATGAAAAATTTTAATTACAAAGATATTTCAAGAAAACAACCTGACCGGGTCATTTTTTAGCCACTTATGGAAGGTTGGGGTAGTAACACAAAAACTAAAATTTCTTAAAATTCATAAAAATGTGAATGGTATGATAGCAAAAACATGTTTTTTAGAAATACCTGGAATATGAAATGATAAAAAGTTTTCATTACAAAGATATTTCAAGAAAACAACCTGACCGGGTCATTTTTGACCCACTTATGGACGGTTGGGGTAGTAACACAAAAACTAAAATTTCTTAAAATGTATAAAAGGTAAGTTAAAAATGTGAACGGCATGATATCAAAAACATGTTTTTTGAGGAATACCTGGAATATGAAATGATTAAAAAATTTTATTACAAAGATATTTCAAGAAAACAACCTGACCGGGTCATTTTTAGCCACTTATGGAAGGTTGGGGTAGTAACACAAAAACTAAAATTTCTTAAAATTTATAAAAGGTAAGTTAAAAATGTGAATGGTATGATATTAAAAACATGTTTTTTTAGGAATACCTGGAATATGAAATGATGAAAAATTTTCATTACGAAGATATTTCAAGAAAACAACCTGACCGGGTCATTTTTGACCCACTTATGGAAGGTTGGGGTAGTAACACAAAAACTAAAATTTCTTAAAATTTATAAAAGGTAAGTTAAAAATGTGAACGGTATGATATCAGAAACATGTTTTTTGAGGAATACCTGGAATATGAAATGATGAAAAACTTTCATTACGAAGATATTTCAAGAAAACAACCTGACCGGGTCATTTTTGACCCATTTATGGAAGTTTGGGGTAGTAACACAAAAAATAAAATTTCTTAAAATTCATAAAAATGTGAATGGCATGATAGCAAAAACATGTTTTTTGAGCAATACCTGGAATATGTAATGATGAAAAATTTTCATTACGAAGATATTTCAAGAAAACAACCTTGACCCACTTATGGAAGGTTGGGGTAGTAACACAAAATATAAAATTTCTTAAAATGTATAAAAGGCAAGTAAAAAAATTGAATGGCATGATAGCAAAAACATGTCTTTTTAGGAATACCTGGAATATGAAATGTAATGAAAAAAATTTTCATTACGAAGATATTTCAAGAAAACAACCTGACCGGGTCATTTTTGACCCATTTATGGAAGTTTGGGGTAGTAACACAAAAAATAAAATTTCTTAAAATTCATAAAAATGTGAATGGCATGATAGCAAAAACATGTTTTTTGAGGAATACCTGGAATATGTAATGATGAAAAATTTTCATTACGAAGATATTTCAAGAAAACAACCTTGACCCACTTATGGATGGTTGGGGTAGTAACACAAAATATAAAATTTCTTAAAATGTATAACAGGCAAGTAAAAAATTTGAATGGCATGATAGCAAAAACATGTTTTTTTAGGAATACCTGGAATATGAAATGTAATGAAAAAAATCTTCATTACGAAGATATTTCAAGAAAACAACCTGACCGGGTCATCTTCATAATAACACAACCAATGATTAATAACATTTGAACTCAGGGTTGATGTGGAATTCCCATTTTCTGCCAAATCATGCAGCCCTAATTAAAACCAAATGTGTTACGTAGCCTTTTGTGGTCAATATAGATCAACTCTAACCCTGCACTTCAAAGCATCAACACCAATTAGTGGAAATCTCACTGTCTGTTTCTCACACCGCTGTTACACAACGATGAGCTTGCATCATATTTTCATTGCAAATCGCACAAATGTGCCAATCAACACGTTAGTTTTGTTCTTGAGAACTCTGCCAAAATGATCTCATTTGTTTCCTTGTTTCTGACTAGATAAAAGACACAGTACTAAATGATGATGACATCGGAGACAGCTGCCATGAGGATTTCCTCCACAAGTAAGCACTCCGGTCTCGGCAAATGGTGACAGATGATAAGAAGTGCCGGCTCAACACCCATCATCCCTCCAATGAGTAAAAACTCTGCATGCGGCGGAAGTTTCCTCCAGACAAAAGGCCAAGGCCAAATTGCTATTCCTCAGAGTTGGCTAAGTTTATTGCCGTACGCTGCAGAGATGGCAAATAGTCTGTAAATTGAACTGATTTATGAGCAGTTAAAGGACATTTATAGCTGAAGAGAGCTGAAGAATACAAACAACCAGGCCTGTCACAATAACACATTTTGCTGGATGATAATTGTCCTCCAAATTATACAGATTAACTATATTGTCGCAGCTGACTACTGTGGGACGCATATACAAAAGCAAATACAACATTCATTCATTGCTGGAGCCTATCCCAGCGGGGTCCACCCTGGACTGGTGGCCAGCCAATCACAGGGCACATATAGACAAACAACCATTCACACTCACATTCATACCTATGGACAATTTGGAGTCGCCAATTAACCTAGCATGTTTTTGGAGCGCCTAGCACGACAGCCTCAGGTCCCGAAAAGTTTGAGGCAGTCCCATAGTGTCCCCACATCATGCCATGTGTGTATTTGCCTTTAAGACATGAGTAAATTAGCTAAAATGCTAACAGTAATCATGCTCGCACCTAGCAAGAGAGCCTCAAGTTTAAAAAGTGCCAAAGTTGTCCTATAACATCCCTACATCATGCCACGTGTGTATTTGCCTTTAAACATGAGTAAATTAGCTTAAATGCTAACATGCTAACGGCTACCATGCTCACACCTAGCAATAGAGCCTCAAGTTTAGAAAGTGCCAAAGTTGTCTTATAACATCCCTACATCATGCCATGTGTGTATTTGCATTTAGACATGAGTAAATGAGCTAAAATGCTAACATGCTAACAGTCATCACGCTCGCACCTAGCAAGAGAGCCTCAAGTTTAGAAAGTGCCAAAGTTGTCCTATAACATCCCTACATCATGCCACGTGTGTATTTGCCTTTAGACATGAGTAAATTAGCTTAAATGCTAACATGCTAACGGCTACCATGCTCACACCTAGCAAGAGAGCCTCAAGTTTAGAAAGTGCCAACGTTGTCCTATAACATCCCTACATCATGCCATGTGTGTATTTTCCTTTAGACATGAGTAAATAAGCTTAAATGCTAACATGCTAACGGCTACCATGCTAGCACGTAGCAAGAGGGCCTCAAGTGTAGAAACTGCCAAGGTTGTCCTATAACCTCCCTGCATCATGCCATCTTTGTATTTGCCTTCAGACAATAGTAAATTAGCTTAAATGCTAACATGCTAACGGCTACCATGATAGCACCTAGCAAGATAGCTTTAAGTCCCAAAAGTCTTAAGGCAGTCCCACAGTGTCCCGACATCATGCCATGTGTGTATTTGCATTTAGACATAGAGCTAAAATGCTAACATGCTAACAGTCATCATGTTCGCACCTAGCAAGAGAGCCTCAAGTTTAGAAAGTGCCAAGGTTGTCCTGTAACCTCCCTACAGTATGCCATGTGTGTACTATCCTTTAGACAATGAGTAAATGCTAACATGCTAACGGCTACCATGCTTTAGCAGTTAGCTGCTAAAGAGTGTAGACACAAATACTGTATTTCAGTTGACATTCATCGTTAGCCTGTTTTCACTTCTATATAAATGTTTTCAGAAATCCCCCACAATATCCTCATTAATTCAAGTAATTGTCATGCTAATTTGCTATCATTTGCACTTATCTGTGTGGTTCAGGTCCATCAGCTCTCATTTCCAGACTTGTGGCTGTTCGGTAGTGGTGGGAAGCAACCCGGAGAAAGTCAACAAGGTACATTTTCCATAACACAGAAGAAAACCTGTTTTTTCCGGTACATAATTTAAAGTGTTGCAAAGCGACTTGTGCCTTGCATTCGATTTCATGGTTTTTGTTGCAGCTACTTAGTTATGTTGAAATTTACCCATTATGTCATGATGTGCTTTATATATCATTATATTGACAGTTACTATGGTAACCATTATGTCATTGGATGCTCATATTATTACATTTATTAAATTATAAAAAAAAACTTAAACTGTATTATAGAAAGCAGGAAGTGAACAAATGTAACAGTTACTGATTGTAAAAGTACCAGATGGATAGGTAGGATTTAATAAGCTTTGCTTCTTCCTACTCCTTTTGGACATGTGGAACTGTGAACTGATTATGGGATGCATTCAATTGTAATCTGATGCATGTTCAAATGAAATTAAACCATTAAAGAAATTACAACAATTAAATTAAAACTCAATTGTAATCTGATGCATGTTCAAATGAAATTTAACCATAAAAAATTACAACAATTAAATTAAAACATTTTTATTTAATTTAAAAATAATAATAAAAAAAACTCTTAATTATACTAGGAAATGTTCAAATGAAATTAAACCATTAAAAAAATGTAATTAAAAACAAAAAACTTTTTTTTTAATCGAAAACATTTTTTTTAATTAAATCAAAAAATAAAATAAACTTAAATTGTATTAAAAAAATTTAAAAAAATTTTAAAAAAAATTAAAAAAAATACAATTAAATAAAATTAAATTATATTAGGAAAGCAGGAAGTGAACAAATGTAACAGTTACTGATTGTAAAAGTACCAGATGGAGGGGTAGGATTTAATAAGCTTTGCTTCTTCCTACTCCTTTTGGACATGTGGAACTGTGAACTGATTATGGGATGCATTCAATTGTAATCTGATGCATGTTCAAATGAAATTAAACCATTAAAAAAATTACAACAATTAAATGAAAACATTTTTTTATTTAAAAATAATAATTAAAAAAAACTCTAATTATACTAGGAAATGTTCAAATGAAATTAAACCATTAAAAAAATTTATTAAAAAAAACTTTTTTTTTAAATCAAAAACATTTTTTAATTAAATTAAAACAATAAAATAAACTTAAATTATATTTTTAAAAATTTAAATAAAAAAAAAAATACAATTAAATAAAATTAAATTATATTAGGAAAGCAGGAAGTGAACAAATGTAACAGTTAGTGATTGTAAAAGTACCCGATGGAGGGGTAGGATTTAATAAGCTTTGCTTCTTCCTACTCCTTTTGGACATGTGGAACTGTGAACTGATTATGGGATGCATTCAATTGTATTCTGATGCATGTTCAAATGAAATAAAACCATTACCATTTACATTTAGACATTGGTTAACTAGGACGAAATGTGTCAATCTCATTTTATTACGTAACGATCTGAATTGATCCCCCACTGTAGGCAGTTTAAGTGCTACCCCTTTTATGCAGGAAGTGACCCTGTTAAATTCAGTACATTCCCTTTAATGATTTTATGTGCGTTAGCTGTTTAATTTATTATATCCCAAAATATTTTTTGGCAGATGGTGCGGACGCTCTGCCTCTTCCTTACCGCTGCTGAGAAGAAATGTTCTCGCCTTTGTAGGGCGGACTCATCCTTCAAATATGACACAGGCCTCTTTGTTCAGGGCCTGCTTAAGGTAACCGACTTCTGAAACAACTTCCTGATCGACACATTCGCTTGTTTGTTTTCTAACGCTTATCCTCACAAGCGTCGCAGGGGGTGCTGGAGCCTATCCCAGCTGTCTTCGGGCGAGTGGCGGGGGGTACACCGTGGACTGGTGGCCAGCCAATCACAGGGCACATATAGACAAACAACCATTCACACTCACATTCATACCTATGGACAATTTGGAGTCGCTAATTAACCTAGCATGTTTTTGGAATGTGGGAGGAAACCGGAGTACCCGGAGAAAACCCACGCATGCACGGGGAGAACATGCAAACTCCACACAGAGATGGCCGAGGGTGGAATTGAACTCGGGTCTCCTAGTTGTAAGGCTTGCAAACTAACCACTCGTCCGCCGTGCAGCCCATATTTGCATATTAACAATAATTCATGGTTCCATTTATCACAGTGAGTCTTCCAGGTCCTGATGCAGCAAAACAGTCCCAGACCATCACACTACCACCTCCATATTTTACTGTTGGAATAATGTTCATTCATTTTCTACCGCTTATACTCACGAGGGTCGCGCAGGGGGTGCTGGAGCCTATCCCAGCTGTCTTCGGGCGAGAGGCGGGGGGTACACCGTGGACTGGTGGCCAGCCAATCACAGGGCACATATAGACAAACAACCATTCACACTCACATTCATACCTATGGACAATTTGGAGCCGCTAATTAACCTAGCATGTTTTTGGAATGTGGGAGGAAACCGGAGTACCCGGAGAAAACCCACGCATGCACGGGGAGAACATGCAAACTCCACACAGAGAGATGGCCGAGGGTGGAATTGAACCTTGTCTCCTAGCTGTAAGGTCTGCGCGCTAACCACTCGACCGCCGTGCCGCCCCGTTAATAAATTGTTTATTATAATTTATTATTTGCCGGGTAGCAAATGCGCCACAGACCGATACCGGTCCCCGGCCCAGTGGTTGGGGACCCCTGGTTTAGCGTATTTCCTTACTATTATGAAGATTTGTCATATGTAACTGTGGAGGTGTTGGATATGGTGCGCATGTGTTTGTGTCTGTTTGGTCGGCCCAATTCCCCAATTCCTCAATCACCAAATGTAACTATTGTAGAATATCATATATCATAAATCCAAAACCATATGCATGTGTGATCCTCTAATGTACAGTATCAACATAGGATCCATGCATGTGTTTGTGTTGTTTCATCAGTCCTATTCAGTCCTAACACACACACCTCTGTGCTCCCCAAATGGATCTGTAGAGGAGTGATCGCATCGGAGTTGTCAACAGTACTTGTGTTTGTGTGTGTGTTCATGTCTATTCGGTTTTCGCAAAATCCCCTGCAACTCACACACTGCAACCCGGATACACTTCCTGTCCACATGACTATGCATGTGTGCACAACAAATGTAACTGTTTAGGAACAATTGCATTGGAGTCGGCAACACAACTTACTAACACAGCATCTGTGCTAATGTTTGCGTGTTTGTGTGACTTCAGCAGCAATGTAACTGTAGAGGAGAAATTGCATTAGAGTTGGCTGCACTGTGTGTAATCATGTGTGTGTGTGTGTTTGAGTCCAAGCCCCCCATCTGCCACCCCAAAGCTGTAAACCTAAGGGAAACACTACAATCCAACTGTAGAATCAAATACTTCTATGCAATGTGGTCATGGGGAAAAACAACTTAATCTTGTTGTGGCTCTTTCACATCAGAAAGTAACACAAAGTTGCACAAGGCAACAATGGCGGCGAACTAGCAGCCACGTTTACGTCTTATCATTATTAATACACAATAATACAATGATCAATTTGGGGAAAAATATTAACAGTAACGGACTACAAATGTGTTGTGTCGATTAGAGTGGTTAGCATGTAGACCTCACAGCTAGGCGACCTGAGTTCAATTCCAACGTCGGCCATCTATCTCTGTGTGGAGTTTTCATGTTCTCCCCGTCCGGTTACTCCGGTTTCCTCCCACATTCCAAAAACATGCTAGGTTAATTAGCGACTCCAAATTGTCCATAGGTAATAGGTATGCCATTGTAATAATAGGTATAATATGCCATATATGCCATAACAGTATATGCCATAATAGTATATAGATATAAGTATATTTATATGTCATCCATTTTCGATGTCACTCAACCTCACTCGGGTTGCGGGCTATGCTGGAGCCTATCCCAGCTGACTTGGGGCGAGAGGCGGCGTAGGGATGTTTATATTATATACACTTGTTAAATTTAATAATACACATGATATATATATACTGTACACATGAATTAATAGAATTATCATTATTTTATATTTGAAATACTCCGCTTTCCTCCCACATTCCAAAAACATGCTAGGTTAATTAGCGTCTCCAAATTGTCCATAGGTATGAATGTGAGTGTGAATGGTTGTTTGTCTATATGTGCCCTGTGATTGGCTGGCCACCAGTCCAGGGTGTACCCCGCCTCTCGCTCAAAGACAGCTGGGATAGGCTCCAGCACCCCCGCGACCCTCATGAGGAAAAAGCGGTAGAAAATGAATGAAAGTTGAAATACTTAGAAAGCAATTCTCCGGCTGGATTCAAACACTTGGTGGGCCGCATGTGGCCCCCGGGCCGTAGTTTGCTCACCCCTGGTCTATGATGTACAGCTATGCTATGTATGTTTGGTTGATGTGTCTTCTCTGTGCTTTTATTCCTGCATGTAATTTTTTTTTTAAAGAAATAAGAATAATACCTAATTACAGTAATCCCTCCTTTATCATGGTTGATTAGTTGCAGACCTGACAGTGATAAGTGAATTTCTGCAATGTAGGATTCCTTATTTATAAATGGAATATATTTTTTGTTGGGAATTCGTAGAAAACATGTTTATAATTTACGGTAATCGAATACTACAACAGGGTGTCACGGCGGTCGAGTGGTTAGCGCCTCACAGCTAGGAGACCAGGGTTCAATTCCACCCTCTGCCATCTCTCTGTGTTTGGAGTTTACATGTTCTCCCCGTGCATGCGTGGGTTTTCTCCGGGTACTCCAGTTTCCTCCCACATTCCAAAAAAAAAAACATGCTAGGTTAATTAGCGACTCCAAATTGTCCATAGGTATGAATGTGAGTGTGAATGGTTGTTTGTCTATATGTGCCCTGTGATTGGCTGGCGACCGGTCCAGGGTGTACCCCGCCTCTCGTCCAAAGAGAAGACAGCTGGGATAGGCTCCAACACCCCCCGCGACCATACTCAATGCGGTTTCAATCTCGTCGCTGCGAGTAACTTTGAATATTATTGTCTGTCCCTTCTGTATTTCTGCAATTAAGTGTTTTTAAAAGGAGTTTGAACCTGATAGTTTTACAATTAATATGACCTTAATTTGACTTTCTTGGGAAGGTGGGGAGTGCTGTCAGACGTTCGCTCCCTCAGGCACCCCCCCTTTGCCCCCCCCCAAATACCGATGGTAAGGGAAACGGTGCCTTTGTTCTTTGTCATTGCACTCTTCTATTCATCATGAGTGTATCCGAACTTGACTGTTATGCAGTTTCTCGTTTTGACACCCCTTGCAGTTTTTCATGCAAAGCCACAACGGGGAACAAAGAGAAGAAGGTAGAAACCACAAGCAGACAAATGCATAAAAACCTGCTTACAAAAAGAAAAAGTTTTTTGCCAAAAAAAAAGGCAATTTTGTATTTATTTGTCGAACCGCTCTAATTTAAGTTGATTATGAGAGTTTAAATAAGAATCCATATTTACAGATCATCAGTGTGATTTTTTTTTTTTTCTTTCTTTTTCAGGACTCAACTGGTAGCTTCGTACTGCCCTTCCGTCAAGTCCTCTACTCCCCTTACCCAACCACGCACATCGACGTCGACATCAACACGGTCAAGCAAATGCCACCCTGTCACGAGCACACGTACAACCAGCGCCGCTATATGCGGTCTGAGCTCAACACTCTATGGAAGACTGACAGTGAAGAGGACATACCTCCCGACACCGTCATTCCCACCGATGACACTTTCACCCCTGACTTGTAAGCTGGGAATCGAACCGTCTTGTTTTTCATGGAAAAAAACACACATCTGGAATTTAGATTTCAAAACAATCCTCATGTTCTTCTTTGTTCTTAGGAATATATTTCAAGATGTCATGCATAAAGATACTTTGGTCAAGTCGTTTATAGATGAGGTAAGTTATTATGGGGGGGGGGGGGATCGGAAAAATCGGAATCAGATTTTTTTTGTTTGATAATACCTGGAATATGGAATAATGGAATACCTGGAGAGAACCTATGTAACCTCCGGGGGAACATACTGTATATTTCTATCTATTTTGATTCCAACCCATGATTAGATTAGATCTGCAACAATTAATTGAAGATTAATCGGGTATCCAATTAATCGAGTGTTGTAGTATTCGATCACCGTAAATTATAAACAGGTTTTCTAAAAATTCCCAACTAAAAAAATATTCCATTTATAAATGAGGAATCCTACATTGCAGAAATTCACTCATCACTATCAGGTCTGCAACTAATCAACAGAGAGGGTGGAATTGAACCCTGGTCTCCTCACTCTGAGGTCTCGCCTGCCGTGCCGCCCTGTTGTAGTATTCGATTACCATAAATTATAAACAGATTTTCTACGAATTCCCAACAAAAAAAATATTCCATTTATAAATAAGGAATCCTACATTGCAGAAATTCACTTATCACTGTCAGGTCTGCAACTAATCAACCATGATAAAGGAGGGATTAGTGTAATTAGGTATTTCTTTAAAAAAAATTACATGCAGGAATACAAGCACAGAGAAGACACATCAACCAAACATACACAGCATAGCTGTACATCGTACATCACGGGTGGGCAAACTCCGGCCCGGGGGCCATATGCGGCCCACCAAGTGTTTGAATCCGGCCCGAGAATTGCTTTCTAAGTATTTCAACTTTCATTCATTTTCTACCGCTTTTTCCTCACAAGGGTCGTGGGGGTGCTGGAGCCTATCCCAGCTGTTTTCGGGCAAGAGGCGGGGTACACCCTGGACCGGTCGCCAGCCAATCACAGGGCACATATAGACAAACAACCATTCACACTCACATTCATATCTATGGACAATTTGGAGTCGCTAATTAACCTAGCATGTTTTTGGAATGTGGGAGGAAACCGGAGTACCCGGAGAAAAAACCCACGCATGCACGGGGGAGAACATGCAAACTCCACACAGAGATGGCCGAGGGTGGAATTGAACCCTGGTCTCCTAGCTGTGAGGCGTTAACCACTCGTTCGCTGTGCCGCCCTGTTGTAGTATTCGATTACCGTAAATTATAAACATGTTTTCTATGAATTCCCAACAAAAAAAATACTCCATTTATAAATAAGGAATCCTACATTGCAGAAATTCACTTATCACTGTCAGGACTGCAACTAATCAACCATGATAAAGGAAGGATTACTGTAATTAGGTATTATTCTTATTTCTTTAAAAAAAATATACATCAACCAAACATACATAGCATAGCTGTACATCATAGATCAGGGGTGGGCAAACTGCGGCCCGGGGGCCACATGCGGCCCGCCAAGTGTTTGAATCCGGCCCGAGAGTTGCTATTTCAACTTTTAACATACAAACTGGCAACATGACTTGCAATTTGGATTTCTTATTTAGTTAAAAAAAAACAAAAAAAAAACTCAATGCGGCCCACGAGTCAAAATATTTGCACTGTTCCAGTCTTGGTTCCCGTCCAACTAGTCTAGTCTCTTGAGCCTATGCCACACAGCAGTATGACAACTTCCACTCAATTATGGTATTTCTGAGTTACAAAGATCCACCCCCCCCCCCCCGCCCCCCATGACTATTGCATGTGTTTCCTTCTCATTCTTTCTCATGGTTCCCACCACAAGTTATTTCATTATTAGCCCGCTGAGCTCTTTGATGGTGTAGGAATTTCCATTCTGTGTCTTACCCAGGTGTTCATGCTGAAGCCTGGGCTGTCCCTGCGGAGTGCCTACCTGGCTCAGTTCCTACTGCTGCTCCACAGGAAGGCGCTCACACTGCTGAAGTACATCGAGGACGAAACGTAAGAGTTGGAGTGCGAATGCTAGCAAATATCAGAAAGGTTCTCCGTATTTATGCGAAAACGAATGGAAAAAAATAAGCTGTTCATTTTTAAATTGAATTGAATTTATCATCTTATTCGGAAAACGGTTATTGTCGTGATACAGCGAGAGGGCACGAAGGTGGCTTGTTTATGTTTACCGAGCAGCCTGTGACAGAAGCGAATGTCATTGTACTGCTAACAAGACGATTTATGCAAACTTACATTGCGGAGCAGCATGCATAATTCATGTGCGCCTCGGAATTCCCATGCACACCTGCAGCTCGAGATGCTTAATGCAAATCTCTTAAGTCTGACTCTTCACAGGTTGTTAGCGATTGCGTCTCTTCCCTTACAGGCAAAAGGGGAAGAAGCCTTTCCAGTCGTTGCGCAACTTAAAGAACGACCTGAATCTGACGGTGGAAGGAGACTTGAACATTGTCATGGCCTTCGCCGAGAAGCTGAGGGCAGGCTTGCACTCCTTTGTGTTTGGAAAGTCCTTCTATACCAGCATGCAGGAGCGAGACATACTCATGAACTTCTGATTCTCCATCAGGGGTGTCCAAAAAAATATGGCTTGGAGCTTGTTTATTATTGGCATGTTGTAAAATGAATTCATTATTAGTGGAATATGGTATTAATGAGGGCGGCACGGGGGTCGAGTGGTTAGCGAGGAGACCAGGGTTCAATTCCACCCTCGGCCATCTCTGTGTGGGGTTTGCATGTTCTCCCCGTGCATGCGTGGGTTTTCTCCGGTTTCCTCCCACATTCCAAAAACATGCTAGGTTAATTAGCGACTCCAAATTGTCCATAGGTATGAATGTGAGTGTGAATGGTTGTTTGTCTATATGTGTCCTGTGATTGGCTGGCCACCAGTCCAGAGTGTACCCCGCCTCTCGCAGAAGAAGACAGCCGGTGACGACCCTCGTGAGGATAAGCGGTAGAAAATGAATGAACATTATTCCAACAGTAAAATATGGTGGTGGTAGTGTGATGGTCTGGGACTGTTTTGCTGCATCAGGACCTGGAAGACTCACTGTGATAAATGGAACCATGAATTATTGTTAATATGCAAATATGGGCTGCACGGTGATCGAGTGGTTAGCACGCAGACCTCACAGTTAGGAGACCCGAGTTCAATTCCACCCTCGGCCATCTCTGTGTGGAGTTTGCATGTTCTCCCCGTGCATGCGTGGGTTTTCTCCGGGTACTCCGGTTTCCTCCCACATTCCAAAAACATGCTAGGTTAATTAGCGACTCCAAATTGTCCATAGGTATGAATGTGAGTGTGAATGGTTGTTTGTCTATATGTGCCCGGTGATTGGCTGGCCACCAGTCCAGGGGTGTACCCCGCCTCTTACCCGAAGACAGCTGGGATAGGCTCCAGCTGTAGAAAATGAATGAATGTTATTAATGAAATATGTCTGATGGGCTGCACGGCGGACAAGTGGTTGGCACACCAGGAGACCCGAGTTCGATTCCACCCTCGGCCATCTTTGTGTGGAGTTTGCATGCGTGGGTTTTCTCCGGGTACTCCGGTTTCCTCCCACATTCCAAAAACATTCATTCATTTTCTACCGCTTATCCTCACGAGAGTCACAGGGGTTGCTGGAGTCTATCCCAGCTGTCTTCGGGCGTGAGGCGAGGTACACCTTGGACTGGGCACATCACCAATCACAGGGCACATATAGACAAACAACCATTCACACTCACATTCATACCTATGGATAATTTGGAGTGGCTAATTAACCTAGCATGTTTTTGGAATGTGGGAGGAAACCGGAGCACCCGGAAAAAACCCACGCATGCACGGGGAGAACATGCAAACTCCACATAAAGATGGCTGAGGGTGGAATTGAACCCAAGTCTTCGAGCTGTGAGGTCTGCGCGCCGTGAAGCCCCCATTCCAAAAACATGCTAGGTTAATTAGCGACTCCAAATTGTCCATAGGTATGAGGTATTGTCCAAAGCTAACATGTTGATGTTTTGGCCGACTTTGTATTGTTTTAATATTTTTATTGTACACATTTTGTTTGTATGTGACCCTCAGTGGAAAACTTTGTATTGTTACAGGAATGCATCATTGTGTTCTTTTCCTGTTTTTGCCTTTTATGTATTCTGTTGTACAAGGAAACATTTCAGGTATTTCCTGCTTCCATGAGCCATAAACAATCAAACTTTTATTATATTTCACTGGTCTGCTGTTCTAATGTGATTTCTGTGTTTTGAGAAGTTATCTTTTGCGCCTGAATAATGTATTATGTTGTTAAAAAATTTGCATCTCAAATCACCAGAGTGTGCCGAGGTGATTTATTGTTCATAAGTAGTGACTGTTTTAGTATTTGAATACCATTAGGTGGATTGTTGTTTTGCTAATTAGACGGTAACGCTGTCAATATATTTTATTTTATAGTTATCCTCACGTTCCCTTTCTATAAAAGCACTTTTCAGAGACCATTTGTGTATGTACTATATCTTGTTTCCATTTTTTAATTACAAATTTGGCAACGGACAGCCTATCATTGCACCTCATTTACATTTATTATCAAGTGTAGGCTCACTATTCACTTAGTGAAGTTAATGCATCCGAGTACTGACACACTTCCGGCTCTTCAAAATAAAACTCTCCACCTACCAATGCGTTATGCTATATTAAATTCAGAAACAATAAAAAAATAAACCTTGTCGTACTCCAGAGTTCGTATGTGCACCCACGTTGTGACGTCATTGCCCGCGACGCGAATATTCAGTTTCCATTTGCAGATAATAATGTGAGTATTATGATAAATATCTATAATTTGTGTGGAAAGAGTTGATAATATTCTTGTAAATGTGTGAAACAGTTTACAATTTTAACGTCTATACGTTTTATTCAGTGTCGAAATATGTTTTTATTAAAATAATTATCTCGCTGCGGTTTTAGCTGAAGCATTACGACAATGTTGATTGGCACAAAAAAAAGGATGTGTACGTCATTCATTCGAAACGCCCATTGGTCAGTCTCTCAACCCAGAAATGTTTTTCCATTGGTCGATTTTGTGGAGGCTTTCGTCAGAACCGGAAGAGATGTCGACTGGCCGTAATCCGGGTAAATATTCAACACAGGATGCTAATTCGTCCCATGCCCGCCGACACCATTAAGTGACAACAACCGTTGGCTGACCGCAGCAAAGATGAAACCGCAAGGTTCACCCATGGCATCGAGGTACTCTTTTAATGTCAAGTGACTTGTTTTCATACATTATTGAAAGGGAAGTTGCAGGGTGCGGCCCGCTGTCATTAGCTTGCTAGCTAGCTCAGTGCTAGCTAGCCCGGTGCTAACTTCATCATATTTAGCATTTCGCTTTATTACACTTGTATTGCTCAAATATCAATCGTTAGGTAGATTAAAACGCTCCCTGAATAATGTTCAGTGTCTTTAAATGCTACTTTAAATTCCCGGAAATTCCATATAGGGTTAGATGGGCTAGTTCCAATTTTTGGGTTCAGATTGAGTTAGATTTAAAGTCAATACATTTGTATGATAGGACAGTTGCATAAAATGTAAATTCAATTCAGTGTGGCTGGTAGACAATTTGACATTCTGACTCAGTTTAATTGTTCATAATGTAAAACAAAGTAGCTTAAAGTTGTTGTTCAGTAAATTACAAGTCATGATTTGTTTGGGATAAAAGGTCCCTCATTTATCACGTCAATGTTCATTTTCTGTCCAGATCTGTGCATTGCAATGAACTCTACTCTAACGCAGAAAATGAATTTATTGTAAAATGTTGTTGAGTAATCATCATTTATGTTGGATTAGTTAGGGATTTGTGTTTGTGTCCAGCAGTTCTCAAGCGTTTAGCGCATGGGTGGGCAAACTACTGGCCCGGGGGGCCACATGCGGCCCACCAAGCGTTTGAATCCGGCCCGCTAGTTGCTTTCTAACTTTTAACATACGTACACGCTGGCAACATGACTTGCAAGTTGGATGTCTTATTAGTACTTATTGCAGTTAAAAAAAAATATTAATAAAATAAAAAAATAAAAATGTAAAATTAGTTTGTAGTTTGATGTGGTCTGATGTTTAAAATGCCCCAAAAAAAGGATATATGGAACATATTTAAAACATATATCTAATAGTCTGACACTTTTACAGATAAAATTATACAAATAGGTAAATAAAGAAATATATAATAAATATATTAAATATAATATAATTGATATATATAATATAATTAATAATATCATATAATTATAATATATATAGATTAAATATAATAAATAAATTTGACAAATAATTCAAGGTGAACTGTTAAAATTATAAGCATATACATATATACAAATAGAATATATACAAATAAATAAAAATATATAAATAATGAATATATAAAAATATAAAGATAATACATATATTATATAATATAATTAATATATATATATTAAATATAATAAATAAATACAATTAGACAAATAATTCAAGGTGGACTGTTAGAATTATAAGCGTAAAATAGTGGTGTGTTATAAAAAAATATATTCTGTCCCCCCCCCCCCCCCCCCCCCCCCCCAACAATATCCTGTCAGAAATGAAATAATCCCTCCGTAGAAGCAAATTCCATTCCATAAACGACCTGTGTGGTGTTCATAACCTGCTAACTGCTAACTTGTAAGTAAGGATGTGATCACGCGATCGGCCATGCATGTTCAAGTACACCCATTTGAAACCACAAAACAGTTGGTCACTATATCATATATTCTTATTCTTTATTCTTTATTTGATCTTTATTTATATTATATTACACTAGACATACTTTGTTGTGGCACTATATGATTAATCATCAAAAAACAATGTTAACATGCTACTGTCCTTGTAGACATTTGACATAAAGGGTAAGGCTGTGCGGTCTTAGGAAGTCTGATTCCGGACCAAAGTCACTACATTCACTTTTCAACGGAAAAACGTTACGTTCTTTTGAATTTTCTCAACTTGTGTTTCTACGTTAGTTGTGTTATTGAACAGAATAATGGAATTGTGCATTGTGCGTTATTATTATTATTGGTGGTCCGTGGGAATATGGGATTATCAACTTTTCAAACAAGTTAATTAACTAATTAATGATCATGCCCAACCACTAGGGGTGGACAAGATTCATTCATTATCATTTCTACCGCTTATCCTCACTAGGGTCGCATGGGTGCTGGAGCCTATCCCAGCTGTCTTCGGTCAAGACAGCCTGGACTGTTTGGCCAGCCAATCACAGGGCACATATAGACAAACAACCATTCACACTCACATTCATACCTATGGACAATTGGAGTCGCTAATTAACCTAGCATGTTTTTTGGAATGTGGGAGGAAACCGGAGTACCGGAGAAAACCCACGCAAACTCCACACAGAGATGGCCGAGGGTGAATTGAACTCTGGTCTCCTAGCTGTGAGGCCTGCACGCTAATCACTCAGCCCGGTTGTAAACATTAATTCATTTTGTACCGCTTTTTCCTCACGGACGGTTGCGGGCGTGCTGAGCCTATCCCAGCTGTCTTCTGGCGAGAGGCGGCGTACACCCTGGACTGGTGGCCCAGCCAATCACAGGGCACATATAGACAAACAACCATTCACACTCACATTCATACCTATGGACAATTTGGAGTCGCTAATTAACCTAAAGCATGTTTTGCTAGGTTTAGCATGAGTACCCGGAGAAAACCCACGCATGCACGGGGAGAACATGCAAACTCCACACAGATATGGCCGAGGGTGGAATTGAACTCGGGTTATCTATATGTGAGGCCTGTGCGCGTAACCACTTCGTCCACCGTGCAGCCTCACTCCTAGCATTCATTTTCTGCCGATTTTCCTCACAAAGGTCACGGGAGTGCTGGAGGCCTATCCTAGCTGTCTTCTGGCGAGAGGCGGTGTACACCCTGGACTGGTGGCCAGCCAATCACAGGGCACATATAGACAAACAACCATTCACACTCACATTCATACCTATGGACAATTTGGAGTCGCTAATTAACCTAGCATGTTTTTGGAATGTGGGAGGAAAACGGGGAGAACATGCCAACTCCACACAGAAATGGCCGAGGCTTGGATTGCGCGCTAACCACTCGACCACCATGCAGCCTGACAAGATGAGATTTTAACATTAATTTTAACAAAATGACTGCCGACATTTAATTGCTTATTTACAAAATACATATCCACTTTGTTATTATTATTACTATTTGTTATTAAATACAGTCGTCATGTTTGAATAGAACAATTACTAAATACTAAGAACCGCAGCAAATATTCTTTGGTGAATTACACTTGCTGGTTAGCTACTGCTAGCATACGAGCTAGCTGTTGGATACCCTGTGATAGCATAGCCGGTGACTTCCTGAAAGGGCATGGCTGGGTACAATTTCATTGTACCGCCTCTCACCCGAAGACAGCCGGTGACGACCCTCGTGAGGATAAGCGGTAGAAAATGAATGAACATTATTCCTACAGTAAAATATGGTGGTGGTAGTGTGATGGTCTGGGACTGTTTTGCTGCATCAGGACCTGGAAGACTCACTGTGATAAATGGAACCATGAATTATTGTTAATATGCAAATATGGGCTGCACTGTGATCGAGTGGTTAGCACGCAGAACTCACAGCAAGAAGACCCGAGTTCAATTCCACCCTCGGCCATCTCTGTGTGGAGTTTGCATGTTCTCTCCCGTGCATGCGTGGGTTTTCTCCGGGTACTCCGGTTTCCTCCCACATTCCAAAAACATGCTAGGTTAATTAGCGACTCCAAATTGTCCATAGGTATGAATGTGAGTGTGAATGGTTGTTTGTCTATATGTGCCCTGTGATTGGCTGGCCACCAGTCCAGGGTGTACCCCGCCTCTCGACCGAAGACAGCCGGTGACGACCCTCGTGAGGATAAGCGGTAGAAAATGAATGAACATTATTCCTACAGTAAAATATGGTGGTGGTAGTGTGATGGTCCCGGGACTGACAATCAGCCGGTGACTTCCTTAAAAGGGCATGGCTGGGTACAATTTCATTCTATCATTTTCTCTTTTTAGTTTTCGACATCAAATTGAGAACCTGTAGCCATGGATGCGATTGGTTCCAAAAACAATGAAAGCACCTTCCCCAGCTTGGGGGATCTTGATGACTTTCTCAATAAGCACAACTCCAACTTCATTTGGCTCCTTGTGGGTAAGTGCTCTGCATCCCTTGATTCTCGTCATTTAATGTGAAATATTATTGTTTTATAACTTTTATTGTTTATGTTTTGCCCTGAAGCTACCATTCTGTCCTGTGGATGGATCATCTATTTAACTTATTACAACTCCCGCAACATCGGCCCTCATCCTCACTCTCATCATCAACAGACTCTACAAGGATGGCTACATTCATATCGGTAAGTTGATCAGCTGCCGTGTGATGAATAGAGAGCAGGGTCGCCGCCAAGCTACGAGGTCAAGGCGTTTGGCCTGTTCAATCATTCATAACAAGGCGGGTTCTCTCAGTGACGGCAAACTACAACCAGATGATAGCATAGCTTTTGTGAAAGGGAGATCACATTTTGGGGATTAGGTACTCTAATTTGAGGAGGCGAGAGAACCACCAGTACATCATAACGCTCGGATATAGATGGCAAGATATGTAATATTTTTACATCTCTACTTTTCTATACGAATTAACGCCACATAAGCCTTAAAGTTTGGTAATGGTAATGGTTTAATTTCATTTGAACATGCATCAGATTACAATTGAATGCATCCCATAATCAGTTCACAGTTCCACATGTCCAAAAGGAGTAGGAAGAAGCAAAGCTTATTAAATCCTACCCCTCCATCTGGTACTTTTACAATCAGTAACTGTTACATTTGTTCACTTCCTGCTTTCCTAATATAATTTAAGTTTTTTTAATTTAATGAAATTTTTATTTTTTAAATTTTTAAATTTTTTTTAATGGTTTTATTTCATTTGAACATGCATCAGATTACAATTGAATGCATCACATAATCAGTTCCAAGTTCCACATGTCCAAAAGGAGTAGGAAGAAGCAAAGCTTATTAAATCCTACCCCTCCATCTGGTACTTTTACAATCCGTAACTGTTACATTTGTTCACTTCCTGCTTTCCTAATATAATTTAAGTTTTTTTAATTTAATGAAATTTTTATTTTTTTAATTTTTAATTTTTTTTTAATGGTTTTATTTCATTTGAACATGCATCAGATTACAATTGAATGCATCACATAATCAGTTCCCAGTTCCACATGTCCAAAAGGAGTAGGAAGAAGCAAAGCTTATTAAATCCTACCCCTCCATCTGGTACTTTTACAATCAGTAACTGTTACATTTGTTCACTTCCTGCTTTCCATAAAGTTTGCATTGTTTGTGGATAAATAAATTAAAATTAAAATGTAATGTAGTTTAACAAAACAGCCAATCACAGGGCACATATAGACAAACAACCATTCACACTCACATTCATACCTATGGACAATTTGGAGTCGCTAATTAACCTAGCATGTTTTTGGAATGTGGGAGGAAACCGGAGTACCCGGACGGGGAGAACATGCAAACTCCACACAGAGATGAGCGAGGGTGGAATTGAACTCGGGTCTCCTAGCTGTGAGGCCTGCGTGCTAACCACTCGTAAATATGTAAATTTACCAACGTTTTGAGACGGCTAAAGTCATGGCCAACTATTTTTTTCAACATATTTTCATCCAGCAGCTCCTTGAAGGCAGTCTGGCGAACTTTGCTTATCTTACTTTGTTTTTCAGCAGCCTTCATTTAAGTCATTGAAGGCCTTATATTCACTGATGTATTCCTGTTGATGTCTTCTTTGCTGTTCCTAGGATGTATCTTTTTATGGATCTTTATTTCGGTAATCCTCTCCTTTAGTGGCTCTGAATTTTCCTTTGGTTCACTAAAAGGCCTTTATGTGCTTGTCATTTCCCTTTGTAGTTCCTTCATCATTTGTTCCTGGAAGGTTGTCATTGAATTTGAATATCTTTGTTCCGTCGTGGTTCCTCTTTGTATCGGAGCTGTTCCTTCAGGCTTGGAGATTACCTTGTGTCTTTACCGCAAGGCATTCTGTTGCTAGGCAATCACTTTGATCACTACCAGCTTGCCCTAACCGTACACAGTAAGTGTATTATCAACAATCATGCCAGACAATGTGAGTGGTTAGCGTGCAGACCTCACAGCTAGGAGACCCGAGTTCAATTCCACCCTCGGTGCATCTCTGTGTGGAGTTTGCATGTTCTCCCCGTGCATGCGTGGGTTTTCTCCGGGTACTCCGGTTTCCTCCCACATTCCAAAAACATGCTAGGTTAATTAGCGACTCCAAATTGTCCATAGGTATGAATGTGAGTGTGAATGGTTGTTTGACTATATGTGCCCTGTGATTGGCTCGCCACCAGTCCAGGGTGTACCCCGCCTCTCACTCAAAGACAGCCGGTGACGACCCTTGTGAGGATAAGCGGCACAAAATGAATGAACATTATTCCAACAGTAAAATATGGTGGTGGTAGTGTGATGGTCTGGGACTGTTTTGCTGCATCAGGACCTGGAAGACTCACTGTGATAAATGGAACCATGAATTATTGTTAATATGTAAATATGGGCTGCACGGTGATCGAGTGGTTAGCACACAGGTCTCACAGCTAGGAGACCAGGGTTCAATTCCACCCTCGGCTATCTCTGTGTGGAGTTTGCATGTTCTCCCCGTCCGGGTACTCCGGTTTCCTCCCACATTCCAAAAACATGCTAGGTTAATTAGCGACTCCAAATTGTCCATAGGTATGAATGTGAGTGTGAATGGTTGTTTGTCTATATGTGCCTTGTGATTGGCTGGCCACCAGTCCAGGGTGTACCCCGCCTCTCACTCAAAGACAGCCGGTGACGACCCTTGTGAGGATAAGCGGCACAAAATGAATGAACATTATTCCAACAGTAAAATATGGTGGTGGTAGTGTGATGGTCTGGGACTGTTTTGCTGCATCAGGACCTGGAAGACTCACTGTGATAAATGGAACCATGAATTATTGTTAATATGCAAATATGGGCTGCACGGTGATCGAGTGGTTAGCACGCAGACCTCACAGCTAGGAGATCAGGGTTCAATTCCACCCTCGGTGCATCTCTGTGTGGAGTTTGCATGTTCTCCCCGTGCATGCGTGGGTTTTCTCCGGGTACTCCGGTTTCCTCCCACATTCCAAAAAACATGCTAGGTTAATTAGCGACTCCAAATTGTCCATAGGTATGAATGTGAGTGTGAATGGTTGTTTGTCTATATGTTTGTCCAGGGTGTACCCCGCCTCAATTGGTCTGTGTTTGTATTGTCATTAACCTTTTGTACTATAACAAAACTGTATCCTTACTTTGTCCATAGGATCCTTCTCCTTCTCCGTGCTGTCGGGAAAAGTCATGTTCCGAGATGTTTATTACATCAACCAGGACATGTCTATCAGGTAAATCGGACACTTTGCTGCTTGTGTTTTGCCTCTAAAATACAGTTTTTTCACTTGTATTTTTTTTTTGTTATTGTTTTTGGTTAGGATACAGGATGGCTTTCTCATTTTCCGCTGGTGGAAGATGTATAACCCAAAGCAGAAACAACATGGTAAGCAAACCGTAGCAGTCCATTATTGTTGGAGTCCACTTCCCTTTCCGATAACACGTTACAAATGAAGCCTGTCATTCTTGCGGATAAATCCAACACAATGTCGCTCTGTTATTAATGTGGTCCTTAGTGTCCTGACGTGTGCTGTATTACAAATGTCTACATTTTATGCTTATGTATTTACATTTATTACAGAACTTGGTTGAATGATAGTCCTTCAAAACAAAACGGCTTATATTCGGAGAGAAAAAGATAGAATGGGTGAATGCTGGATAGCAGGGATACACTGTATAATAATTTATAAGACAAATATACCAGGGCGGGCGGCACGGTGGTCTAGGGGTTAGCGCACAGACCTCACAGCTAGGAGACCAGGGTTCAATTCCACCCTCGGGCATCTCTGTGTGGAGTTTGCATGTTCTCCCCGTGCATGCGTGGGTTTTCTCCGGGTACTCCGGTTTCCTCCCACATTCCAAAAACATGCTAGGTTAATTAGCGACTCCAAATTGTCCATAGGTATGAATGTGAGTGTGAATGGTTGTTTGTCTATGTGTCCCCTGTGATTGGCTGGCGACCAGTCTAGGGTGTACCCCGCCTTACGCCCGAAGACAGCTGGGATAGGCTCCAGCACCCCCCGCGACCCTCGTGAGGAAAAGCGGTAGAAAATGAATGAATGAATGAATGAATGAAATATACCAGGGCTCCACATTAAAAACCAAAATGACTTGCCCATGGGGAATCCTTAATGTGAGAACTACTTGCCCGAACTTGCCCCATGTAAAATGAAAAGACCGCCATAATGATATCATCTCATTTTTGCGGCATCACATGAGAATCGTTGCATGGAAATCTGGATTGCACTTTGCCTTGATAAATACATACATGTATTTATACATGTACAGGTACATTCATGATTGAATAAACATTGTGCTTATTAAATTTAATCTCTGACATAAAGTAAAATAAACATCACATGATCTTTAGCAATGTGATTCTCTCACCTGTCACCATCATTTGATTTGCTGCCGCTAATAAAATACTTTTTTAGGAGGCACTGGTTCATCACTTTTTGCTGTTTTTTCCTTCAGAAGTTCATTCATTCATTCATTTTCTACCGCTTTTCCTCACGAGGGTCGCGGGGGGTGCTGGAGCCTATCCCAGCTGTCTTCGGGCGAGAGGCGGGGTACACCCTGGACTGGTCGCCAGCCAGTCACAGGGCACATATAGACATATAGCACGGGGAGAACATGCAAACTCCACACAGAGATGGCCGAGGGTGGAATTGAACCCTGGTCTCCTAGGTGTGAGGTCTGCGCGCTAACCACTCGTTCACCGTGCAGCCCATATTTGCATATTAACAATAATTCACGGTTCCATTTATCACAGTGAGTCTTCCAGGTCCTGATGCAGCAAAACAGTCCCAGACCATCACACTACCACCACCATATTTTACTGTTGGAATAATCTTAATTCATTTTCTACCGCTTATCCTCACAAGGGTCGTCACTGGCTGTCTTCTTGGGGCGAGAGGCGGGGTACACCCTGGACTGGTCGCCAGCCAATCACAGGGCACATATAGACAAACAACCATTCACACTCACATTCATACCTATGGACAATTTGGAGTCGCTAATTAACCTAGCATGTTTTTGGAATGTGAGAGGAAACCGGAGTACCCGGAGAAAACCCACGCATGCACGGGGAGAACATGCAAACTCCACACAGAGATGGCCGAGGGTGGGAATTGAACCCTGGTCTCCTAGCTGTGAGGTCTGCGTGCTAACCACTCGACCACCGTGCAGCCCATATTTGCGTATTAACAATAATTCATGGTTCCATTTATCACAGTGAGTTTTCCAGGTCCTGATGCAGCAAAACAGTCCCAGACCATCACACTACCACCACCATATTTTACTGTTGGAATAATGTTCATTCATTTTCTACCGCTTATCCTCACAAGGGTCGTCACTGGCTGTCTTCTTGGGGCGAGAGGCGGGGTACACCCTGGACTGGTCGCCAGCCAATCCCAGGGCACATATAGACAAACAACCATTCACACTCACATTCATACCTATGGACAATTTGGAGTCGCTAATTAACCTAGCATGTTTTTGGAATGTGGGAGGAAACCGGAGTACCCGGAGAAAACCCACGCATGCACGGGGAGAACATGCAAACTCCACACAGAGATGGCCGAGGGTGGGAATTGAACCCTGGTCTCCTAGCTGTGAGGTCTGCGTGCTAACCACTCGATCACCGTGCAGCCCATATTTGCATATTAACAATAATTCATGGTTCCATTTATCACAGTGAGTTTTCCAGGTCCTGATGCAGCAAAACAGTCCCAGACCATCACACTACCACCACCATATTTTACTGTTGGAATAATGTTCATTCACAGTGCAGGTCACAATTTTGCACATGGATCATACATGTACATCATGTGACCGTGAGAAAGCTGTGCCCCCGACCTCTATTCCACTGAAGTTAACCTTCAATCTCTCGTATCATCAGACCCCAAGGCAGAGACCAGGCTTTACGTGACGGTCAACGGCTTCGAATTTCACGTCTACAATCGGACCGATCTCTATGCTCGCCTACAAGAGACTTTTGGCCTGGAGCCGACGCTTAGCACAACCAAGAAAGATGAAGACAGGGAGCAGGACGCTAGGAACAAGACCCTGGAGCGGTAAGACTCCCCAACCAATGTTTTTTTTTTTATTTTTTTTTTTTACATGCATTATTGATCATACATGTTGATGTTTAAACCTGTCTTTGATTGTTCCTAAGCAAGGGGTGCTCACACTTTTTTTTAACCTTCCTCTTGTGTTAGCTTTCTGGTATCATCTCTTATGTTAACGGGTCGGTTTTGACCCATGTATTAAATCAGCTATAAAATACACTAAAAACAATAAGTTACCATCAAATTTGCTTCTCATGTCTTGGTTACCTTCTTAGGCTTTTTGGTACGGGCATGTCACTATACCCCTCAATTTTAATTTTCAAAAAATGGTAAAATGAACCTCAAAAGAATCATATTCATAAATTGAAGGTTCTGTTGTTACCTTGCTATTACTGAGGGATATAGAACATATCTCTTAAATCAGGGGTCTCAAACTCAATTTACTTGGGGGACCACTGGAGCTAGGGTCTGGGTGAGACTGGGCCGCATCAGGTTTGCCAAAAAAAAAAAAAACACATTTATTAAAAACAAAAAAATTTAAAAAACTTCGCTTTGGTTCCAATTTTCTACAAGAATATCTTAATTCTTATTTTTCTACACAAAATAAAATGAAAAATAAATAAACAAATCAAGAATAAAGAAAATCAATCAGTAATAAATAAAAAAAAAATAATAATAATAATAAACTTAAGAAAGCACATATAGTTGGCGGGTAGACAAATTATTTTTTTCACATTAAAATGAACAAAGCATTATTAGAGCCCTGGAGACATGACAAAACACGACTATAGTCACATTTATACTTTTTTTAATTTACAAAATATTGCGCAACTGCAGGGTCATGAGACACATGCTAACTCGCAAACTAGAGAGCTATAGCGACCTAAACGGTAGCCTTCAAGTTATTTCCTTTCAACTTAAATAGCCAAAAACTTACCACTTCCACACGGATAGGGAGGATAACTATTAACAGTTATTTAACCTTTAACATGAACATTAATCAAACGTAATAATTTTTTTCTGGGTACATGATACCATACAGCATCCATATCAAACTAATATTAAACTTTCATATCAAGGCGGGGGCCTCAAAGTAGTGTCCTGCGGGCCACATTTGGCCCTCGGGCCGCGTGTTTGAGACCCCTGTCTTAAATCAATTAGTTTTACTTATTTTCTCATTTTAGTATAAGTCAAAAAGCCTTAATGCAATAAACAAATGTTATGTGATTTTTTTTTTTAATGCAATAAAATGTAAAACGGGTCGGTGCCGACCCTAACACAAGAAAAGGGTTAAAATAAAGAATTGCAGCAAACACATTTCTATAGAGTTCATCTGTAATCGGAATCATAAAGACGACAGTTGGATATCCGTGTATCATCTGTTCACCACCTGTCCACCAGCAAATCCGGAGGGGAGCTTAATGTCTGCTGACTGACGTCATATGACATCTACTAAGGGACATTTAGGACATGAGTGACGCAGCAATCAACCCACACTACCTTCCCCATTGACGTAATAATCACCCTGAACTAGTAATACCCTGAAAGGTATCCAAAGTGCGATCCGAGGTCCATTTTTTGACCTGCAGTTCATGTTTTGTTGTTCTAAAAATAAAAAATGAGATAATAAAATAAAATAAACACTGTATTACCAGTGATGGTATAAAAAGTTATGTTTTTTTGGTCTGGAGACGGTGCCACTGTGGAAAAAAACAGGAAGTAAAACTGAAAGTAGCAGAGATGATGATGCTGAGCCTGTCATTGGGAGTGACCAGGATGGATAGGATCAGGAACAAGTACTTAAGTGACATTACATGTTATGAGGCCTTGGAGATAAAGTCCGAGAGGCCGGACTGAGATGGTTGGGACATGTCCAGAGGAGAGATCGTGAATACAGTAAACCTCGGCTATATCGGACTCGGATATATCGGAAATTCGCTCACAACGGACAGATAAAAAAGAACCGATTTTTCTGTAATGCATTTCTAATAAAAATTCATTGCATATATCGGATTTTTTATAACGGATTTCGCCTATTTTGGACAAAATCTCCAGTCCCGTTCCAATGCATTTCCATTAAATTCGATTCGATTCGGCGAATCGTGACAGGCCGCTATACGACGTCATTTGCAGCGTTGGCAGCGTTGCCTGCGCGTCCAGGTACATTGGAAACATAGTCACGGAAGTGCCTTTTTATAACGAATAAAATCCGATTTACGCATATACCGGATATAAATCCGATATATGCGTAAAACGGACATTTTCCGGTATACGCATATAACGGATTTCGCTTATATCGGACAAAACCAGTGGGAACAATTGAATCCGATATATCCGAGGTTTACTGTATATTGGTGGAAGGATGTTGCCAGGTAGGAGGCGTAGAGGAAGACCAAAGAGGAGGTTTATGGATGTAGAAGAAGGGTTGAATGGAGAAGATTGATTTGCTGTGTGGACCCCTGAGGGGAAAAGTAGTACTCCTAACAGTGGCGCTCTGTGGAAAAAGTTTGGACACCCTTGACTTGAATTAATTTGATCCATTGTTGTCCATTCTCCTCTTTGAAGGTTTTATCAGAATGAGCAACTGTCAGTGATCCAATAACCCAAAAAAAAATTTTTTTTTTCCTCTACTTTATTGAGTATATGTTTTTTTGGTTCTTCTCCAGTGTGAACATTAAAACCGAGAATCCAGATCCGACATCATCTTGGCGCTCCCTCATTCCCGTCATCAAAGTGAACATCAGCACGGTGCGTTCCTCACCGATGACCACCTTTTGATGAGATGAAACCATACTTTGTCCACGTTCTGCAACCTATGTGTGTGTTTAATGTGTGCTTTCAAAGGGTCGCTTGGCATTTGGCAACCACCACCTCTCACAGACTTTGTGCTTGAACTTTGAGGACGCCTTCCTGACCTACGCCACCAAGCCCCCATCCAGCCACCTCGATCAGTACATGCACATTGTAAAGGGCTCCCTGGAGAACGTGCGCGTCATGCTCGTTCCCAGTCCACGCTACGTCGGCATGCAGAATGATGAGTAAGTAGACACTTTGTGTTCTCATGTTTTTCTCTGCATACAACGAGGACGGAGCTCTTAGCTCAATAAAAACAAAAATGTCCATGTTGTTATTATATAGTGACAATAGGTGCAATTCATTGTGTAAATTATTGTGTCCATGACCTGTTATGAACACGATCATGTATTTGTGCTTTCTTTGTAGACCCCCCAGACTGATGGGCGAAGGTTTTGTTGTCATGCAGTCCAATGACGTCGACATCTACTACTACCAAGATGAGCCAGGTACAAACACTTCCATAGTATACTGAATAAAGATAATGTTGACATGTTTGAGGGTTAAAGAAACTAAGCAACACTTTTTAGTTTCTTTACATAACTAGGTAGAAAAAAACATACATAAGTCGCACTGGAGTATAAGTCGCACGAGGCCAAAAATGCATAATTGGGTAGAAAAAACATACATAAGTCGCACTGGAGTATAAGTCGCACTGGAGTATAAGTCGCACAAGGCCAAAAATGCATAATTGGGTAGAAAAAACATACATAAGTCGCACTGGAGTATAAGTCGCACAAGGCCAAAAATGCATAATTACGTATAAAAAAACATACATAAGTCGCACTGGAGTATAAGTCACACAATGCCAAAAATGCATAATTAGGTAGAAAAAACATACATAAGTCGCACTGGAGTATAAGTCGCACAAGCCAAAAATGCATAATTAGGTAAAAAAAAAAACATACATAAGTCGCACTGGAGTATAAGTCACACAATGCCAAAAATGCATAATTAGGTAGAAAAAAACATACATAAGTCGCAATGGAGTATAAGTGTCATTTTTTGCGGGTAATTTATTTTCCAAACTACTTGACCAAAACAGACATTACGTCATCTTGAAAGGCAAGTTCTAACATGAATAAAAGAATAGAGAACATGCTAATAGGTGTAAGATATGCTAACACAATGCTTATTCAGCTACACAAAAAATAAACATGAACACAAAAGGTGTCCAGTGTTTATGTAAACATAAACACTTTTTTTTTCCATTTATAAGTCGCTCTGGAGTATAAGTCGCAGGAACAGCCAACCTATGAAAAAAAGTGCGGTTTATAGTCAATCTACGTTTTCTTATGGCTGTCTGCAGGTCTGGTGCCAGTGGAACAAGAAAGCGGGGAAGAAGCGGAGACATCCAGTGAGGAAGATAAGCTGCAAGACCTCCCACCATGTTGGGGTTTGGATATTGTGTGTGGAAAAGGAACTGACTTCAACTATGGCCCATGGGTGGATCGTCAAAGGTGCCCAAATAAGAGCATACATAGCAAAACTTTGTAACTTAACCCCAACACGTTTTTCATATTGAAGAAAATGTTACATATTTTTGCCAAACTTAAGTAATGTTAGATTTAGTAATATAATTTTATTCATCAAAAGCAACTTAAGCACATCATAACAATTTCCCAGGGACTGTCTGTGGAAGTTCTTCCTGCCGGCAGACTACCAGGATATGAAGGTGACAGAAATGGCCCAGCCAGGAGAACCGAGGCAGATCCAGGCCTTCGAGCTGCGTATGAACATCATTGCCGACGCCACCATTGATTTGCTTTTTACCAAAAACCGGGTAAGTGAACGCTATTAATTCATCCCTTTATTATTCATCCGCTTATGGCACTGTTCTAATCAGTAGTAGGAAAAAGTGGTGGTAGACTGTTGATTGGTTGACAGAGAATTGGCGTTAATATTTCACAGGCGGGGTACACCCTGGACTGGTGGCCAGCCAATCACAGGGCACATATAGACAAACAACCATTCACACTCACATTCATACCTATGGACAATTTGGAGTGGCTAATTAACCTAGCATGTTTTTTGGAATGTGGGAGGAAACCGGAGTACCCGGAGAAAACCCACACCTGCACGGGGAGAACATGCAAACTCCACACAGAGATGGCCGAGGGTGGAATTGAACCCTGGTCTCCTAGGTGTGAGGTCTGCACGCTAACCACTCGTTCACCGTGCAGCCCATATTTGCATATTAACAATAATTCATGGTTCCATTTATCACAGTGAGTCTTCCAGGTCCTGATGCAGCAAAACAGTCCCAGACCATCACACTACCACCACCATATTTTACTGTTGGAATAATGTTCATTCATTTTCTACCGCTTATCCTCACGAGGGTCGTCACCGGCTGTCTTCTTGGGGCGAGAGGCGGGGTACACCCTGGACTGGTGGCCAGCCAATCACAGGGCACATATAGACAAACAATCATTCACACTCACATTAATACCTATGGACAATTTGGAGTCGCTAATTAACCTAGCATGTTTTTTTTGGAATGTGGGAGGAAACCGGAGTACCCGGAGAAAACCCACGCATGCACGGGGAGAACATGCAAACTCCACACAGAGATAGCAGAGGGTGGAATTGAACCCTGGTCTCCTAGCTGCAAGGTCTGCGAGCTAACCACTCGACCGCCGTGCGGCCAATGCTAGGTTAATTGGCGACTCAAAATTGTCCATAGGTATGAATGCTGTCTTCACCCTGAAGACAGCTGGGATAGGCTCCAGCACCCCTCGCGACCTTTATGATGATAAGCGGTAGAAAATGAATGAATTAATGAATGAATGAATTTCTCCATTAACCATTACATTTTTCTCTTGCTTTGTTTTTGTTCCTGTTCCTAGGAAACCAACGCCATCCACGTGAATGTAGGTGCGGGTTCTTACCTGGAAGTCAACATCCCCATGACTGTTGGAGAGATTGGTACGACTTTTGGACTAAAGTGAACAACACCAACTGTGTTCATACAGTATATAATAACAACAATGGCGTGTTTATACTGACTCATTATCAGTACACTATTACGGTAGACTCGATATTGTCTTGTTTTGCTTCATGAAACTTTGTAGGAGATCCGGTAACGATATATCCTGTGGTGACAGAGGCTTGTTGGGGGATGGGGAGATTATTAGCAATCATGTTGTCTCTGTTATTGAGTGAAATAGCAGTGTTTTGGATGGCGCTCGTTAAGTCACTTAGAAATAACATAGCATGATATTATTTTCCTACATGCTTAGTTCTATATTTGTAGATACAGTATCATTCATCCAGTTGGGCTACTCTTAATTAGATTATGCAAATATTTGGCTGACACATCTTTTTTTTTTCTGCCTTTTGCCCCCCCGCCCTCAGGCTACTCGCCCACCATCAAAGGGCAGCTCCTTCATGTTGACACCACTAGCAGCATGCAGTACAGGACTCTCCTTGAGGCGGAGATGTTAGCTGTAAGTAGACCCTAAATTACTCTGCAGCGATAGTTTGAAAAGAAACATTTGAGAAAGACGCCAGTGATTTTTTTTTTGTACAGTAAACCTCGGATATCTCGGAAATTTGCTCACAACGGACAGATAAAAAAGAAGCGATTTTTCTGTAATGCATTTCCAATAAAAATTCATTGCATATATCGGATTTTTTAATAACGGATTTCGCCTATTTCGAACAAAATCTCCAGTCCCGTTCCAATGCATTTCCATTAAATTTCCCTCGCATATATCGGATATATCGCCGCATCGTGGCGCTCCGATTCGCCGAATCGTGACAGGCCGCTATACAACGTCATTTGCAGCGTTGCCAGGTACATTGGAATAAAAATAAAATATTGCAATAAAATAAACACTGTATGACCAGCGATGTTATCCAAAGTTATGGTTTTTTGGTCTGGAGACGACGCCACTGAGGAAAAAAACAGGAAGTAAAACTGAAAGTAGCAGAGATTGGGAGTGACCAGGATGGATAGGATCAGGAACAAGTACTTAAGTGACATTACATGTTATGAGGCCTTGGAGATAAAGTCCGAGAGGCCGGACTGAGATGGTTGGGACATGTCCAGAGGAGAGATCCTGAATACAGTAAACCTCGGCTATATCGGATTCGGATATATCGGAAATTCGCTCACAACGAACAGATAAAAAAGAACCGATTTTTCTGTAATGCATTTCCAATAAAAATTCATTGTATATATCGGATTTTTTATAACGGATTTCGCCTATTTCGGACAAAATCTCCAGTCCCGTTCCAATGCATTTCCATTAAATTTCCCTCGCATATATCGGATGGCCGCATCGTGACAGGCCGCTATACGACGTCATTTGCAGCGTTGCAGGTACATTGGAAACATAGTCAAGGAAGTGCCTTTTTATAACGGATAAAATCCCATTTACGCATATATACCGGATATAAATCCGATATATGCATATAACGGATTTCGCTTATATCGGACAAAACCAGTGGGAACAATTGAATCCGATATATCCGAGGTTTACTATATGTGGAATTCTGTCCTGTTCTGACTCCCCATATGTTTCAGTTCCATGTGATTGCCAGCTACCCTCAGGTGTGGAACATGCCTCAGTCGTGGCAGTGTGAGATTGAGGTGTACAAGGCCACCTATCACTTCATCTACGCCCAGAAGAACTTCTTCACTGGTGAGAGGAACAAACAAAACAACAGTATGAGAAGATTACTTAGTTTTTCGACTGTACGCGGGCTGCAGACCGGTTAGTTGTGACGTAGGCTTAAGCTCAGAAAATGAGCCTTAATCCTTAAGAACACAGACTCATTTGTTTCGAAATTAGTTGCCGTTTTTGGGAGGGGCGGGGCGTATCCTGAGATAGTCACATGATAATCCTGTCATCATTTCCATACTTACAAGTTCAGGTCAAACACAACACGTTTAGGATATTCGTCACTATGGTGTCTTTGGAGGTTAATATTGCGACAAATCTTTGTGCTGCCCTGTGATTGGCTGGCCACCAGTCCAGGGTGTACATACAACCGCCTCTCGCCCCAGCTGAGACAGCTGGGATAGGCTCCAGCACTTCCCCGCGACCCTCGTGAGGAAAAAGCGTTAGAAAATGAATGAAAGTTGAAATACTTCTCGGGCCGGATTCAAACACTTGGTGGGCCGCATGTGGCCCCCGGGCCGTAGTTTGCCCACCCCTGATCTATGATGTACAGCTATGCTATGTATGTTTGGTTGATGTGTCTTCTCTGTGCTTTTATTCCTGCATGTAATTTTTTTTAAAGAAATAAGAATAATACCGGGCGGCACGGTGGTCTAGGGGTTAGCGCACAGACCTCACAGCTAGGAGACCAGGGTTCAATTCCACCCTCGGGCATCTCTGTGTGGAGTTTGCATGTTCTCCGAACCGTGCATGCGTGGGTTTTCTCCGGGTACTCCGGTTTCCTCCCACATTCCAAAAACATGCTAGGTTAATTAGCGACTCCAAATTGTCCATAGGTATGAATGTGAGTGTGAATGGTTGTTTGTCTATATGTGCCCTGGGATTGGCTGGCCACCAGTCCAGGGTGAAGACAGCTGGAATAGGCTCCAGCAACCCCCGCGACCCTCGTGACGATAAGCAGTAGAAAATTAATGAATGTTTTCCTAGAGGGGCTGTACGGTGGATAAGTGGTTAGCATGCAAGCCTCACTGCTAAAAGACCCAAGTTCAATTCCACCCTCGACCATTCCCTGGTTCCTCCCACATTCCAAAAACATGCTAGGTTAATTAGCGACTCCAAATTGTCCATAGGTATGAATGTGAGTGTGAATGGTTGTTTGTCTATATGTGCCCTGTGATTGGCTGGCCACCAGTCCAGGGTGTACCCCGCCTTACGCCCGAAGACAGCTGGGATAGGCTCCATTAGAAAATGAATGAATGAATGAATGTTTGTGTCTGCCTTGACAGATTTGATTCAGGACTGGGCAAGTGACAGCGCCCCAGACATCTACTCCTTTGTTCCCTACTCTTGGACGTTCAAGATGCTTTTTCACCAGTTTGAAATGATCTGGGCGGCAAACCAGCACAACTGGATCGACTGTTCCACCAAACAGCAGGAGAACGGTGAGGAAAATTTGATCCATGCAAATGAAATTGAACTAAAAAAAAAAAAATGTAAGTCTAGTCTGTAAGGAGATATTTTGACTGTAAGCCTTGATCATTTTTCCCGCACATGTTGTAAAATAGGCTGCACGGTGGAGGAGTGGTTGGCATTCAGGCATCACAGCTAGGAGACCTGAGTTCAATTCCAACCTCCGTGTGGAGTTTGCATGTTCTCCCCGTGCATGCGTGGGTTTTTCTCCGGGTACTCCGGTTTCCTCCCACATTCCAAAAACATGCTAGGTTAATTGATGGAAAAACTTAAAAAAAAAAATAATTAAAGAATAAAAATAAATAATAAAATTAAATTAAATTAAATTAAATTAAATTAAATTAAATTAAATTAAATTAAATTAAATTAAATTAAATTAAATTAAATTAAATTAAATTAAATTAAATTAAATTAAAAATTAAATTAAAAAATTATCAGTGAACGATTAAGATGGCTTTCTAAATCCTACCCCTCCATCTGGTACTTTTACAATCAGTAACTGTTACATTTGTTCACTTCCTGCTTTCCTAATACAATTTAAGTAGATTTATTTTAAATTAATTTAATTTTTTTATTAATTATTATTATTATTTTTTTGTCATATGCATGTGCTGTAGCGCTCGGTGGCAGAACTCAAACACACGTGTGTCCATTCGGTTGTCTTAATACTCACATTGACGGTCACCAAATGTTATTTCCGAACGAGAAAGGAGACGACAATAAGTACAAACCGTCAACTCTCCACCCAAGAATCCCTTAGCAACAGTTACTAACAACAATCACATGACCCGGAAACGCAAGTTAAACAGGAGCCAGTTAATCAAAATACAACAAATATAAATTTTTTTTTTTTTTTTTTAGTATTAACACCAATGGAACAGGAACATGGCGGGGTGCTTTTGGCCGCTAGGCAACACTGTGGCGACGAGTCCACTCATCTTGAGTCATTTTGATTTTCCGCAGTGTACCTGGCAGCATGTGGCGAGACGCTCAATATCGACTTCACTTTGCCTTTCAATGAGTTTGTTCCAACGACCTGCCATACCCGCTTCAGCTTGAAGGTTAGTTTTATTTCATGTTAAAATTATATATTATTTTTTTTTTATATGTGCGTGTGAGCAAATGAGTGTTATGATTTCCTGCGGCAGTATTAATGCACCCTGTAGATTATGCATAAGTTATTTTTAGATTGAGATGCATTTTCATGTCCTGGAGATAGAAATTGACTGTGTGTGTTTTTGACCTTTTTCCAGGCGGAGGATACAGACATGCGACTGTCTCTGCCCGAGTGCCACCCCAGCCGCTACCCCCTCCTCACCCTTGCCAAAGATTACCAGAATGTCAAGCTACCCCCAGACATGTTCATGCCAGGGGAGAATCAAAGTGCCCATCCTCCGAAAACAACCAAGTCTCGATGGAGGAATATCACCCACGCAGAGTAAGTTGGAGGAATGAAGTAGCGAGAGAGAGAGAGAGAGAGAGAGAGAGAGAACACACTTGATGAGTCACCCGATAAGGAATTGGAAAGGAGAAAAAAACAAAATGTCAGGATAATAGGAATTTCTTTAAAGCAGGGGTCTCAAACTCAATTTACTTGGGGGCAACTTTAAAATACAATTTTAAAGTTTTTTTAATTTAATATCTTAAATTTAATAAAAAAAAATTAAATTTAAATAAAAAAATTATTTAAAAATGCATTACATGTATTTATTTTTTATAATTAATAATAATTTAATCAAGAACCAATAATCATTTAATAATTAATTTTTTTTAATTTAATTAAAAAATATTTAATATTTTTTTAAATGTAAAAAAAAATTATGAAAAAAAAATGCATTACATGCATTACATAATCAGTTCCCAGTTCCACATGTCCAAAAGGAGTAGGAAGAAGCAAAGCTTATTAAATCCTACCCCTCCATCTGGTACTTTTACAATCACTAACTGTTACATTTGTTCACTTCCTGCTTTTCTAATACAATTTTAAAGTTTTTTTTAATTTAATTTTTTAAATTCAATAAAAAAAAATTAAATTTAAATTTAAAAAAAATATTTTAAAAATGCATTCCATGCATTTAACTTTTTATAATTAATAATAATTTAATCAAGAACCAATAATCATTTAATATTTTTTTTTAATTTAATTAAAAAATATTTAAATAATAAAAAAACAAAATTTGAAAAAAAAATGCATTACATGCATTACATAATCAGTTCCCAGTTCCACATGTCAAAAAGGAGTAGGAAGAAGCAAAGCTTATTAAATCCTACCCCTCCATCTGGTACTTTTACAATCAGTAACTGTTACATTTGTTCACTTCCTGCTTTTCTAATACAATTTTAAAGTTTTTTTTAATTTAATTTTTTAAATTTAATAAAAAAAAAATAAATTTAAATTAAAAAAAAATATTTTAAAAATGCATTCCATGCATTTAACTTTTTATAATTAATAATAATTTAATCAAGAACAATAATCATTTAATAATTTATTTTTTTTAATTTAATTAAAAAATATTTAAATAATAAAAAAAAATGCATTACATGCCTTACATAATCAGTTCCCAGTTCCACATGTTAAAAAGGAGTAGGAAGAAGCAAAGCTTATTAAATCCTACCCCTCCATCTGGTACTTTTACAATCAGTAACTGTTACATTTGTTCACTTCCTGCTTTTCTAATACAATTTTAAAGTTTTTTTTAATTTAATTTTTAAAATTTAATAAAAAAAAAATTAAATTTAAATTAAAAAAATATTTTAAAAATGCATTACATGCATTTAACTTTTTACAATTAATAATAATTTAATCAAGAACCAATAATCATTTAATAATTTTTTTTAATTTAATTAAAAAATATTTAAATAATAAAAAAAAATTTTGAAAAAAAATGCATTACATAATCAGTTCCCAGTTCCACATGTCCAAAAGGAGTAGGAAGAAGCAAAGCTTATTAAATCCTACCCCTCCATCTGGTACTTTTACAATCAGTAACTGTTACATTTGTTCACTTCCTGCTTTCATAATATAGTTTACGTCCACTAATGAATGTATTTTTGTTTGATTGAGAGTACTTTGTAGGTAGTGGAACCTTTGTTAGCAAACAATGATGTTTTTGTTGAGTGTATTTCTAATATTCAATGCTAAACCATAACTATACTAAATGTTTTTGCCCTACTTTAGAGCCGGCTGGGTGGACTGCTGGAGCGTACCAAACTTCCTGCTCATCATTGACTACACCTGGCATCCCATTTATCCCCAAAAAGCAGATGAGCAACTTAAGCAGTCATGTAAGCGTTGCATCGCCGTACCACAACCTTTTTAAAAGCCAATTAGACGTCTGAATGTATCTTGGCTAATTTCAGTCTCCGAGATGGAAGAATCCATGTTGTCGGCTTTGCGGCCTCCGGAACACACTTCAGCACATCACAGCCACCCACACTACACGTCTGCCTCTGCTTCAACCGGTTACAGCCGGATACCCACTGACCCCTCGGAGCTTCCCCCTGACAGACTTCACGTGGAGATGGAAATGTCCCCGGATTCTCAAATTATCCTTTATGGACCTTTACTCCGAGCTTTAATTGCCATCAAAGTAGGAATTTTGTTCAATTGTTTTGAGAAGATAAGCCACATTAGATAAGTTGACCTTCTAATCTATTTTCCGTGACTTGTTCCTCAGGAAAACTATTTTGGTGAAGATGACATGTACACAGACTTTGAAGCGACGGTGTCCACGCCTGTTTTGTCCACTTCCTCATCTGGCCTCGGGTGGTCTCCTCTGGGAATGGAAGACAGTGGGCACAAGGAGACGTCCGACATTCACCCTTTGGACCTGCGGCCTTGGGACATAACTGTGCTCATCAATCTCTACAAAGTCCATGGTCGACTACCGATGGTAAAACTTGGGATTTATTCATCTTGTGATTTATGATTGTTTTATTTCTTCTTTTAAAAAAGTTATAGTTGCTTTAAAGTTAGTGGGGAAACACAAAAGTCTTTATCCTGCCTCTTCTTTTACAGAGCATCTAAAATTTCATTTATTTTTACATCTATCTTGTTTGTTTCTCTGCATAATTAAAAAAAATTACATTAAATCAAAAAAATATATATAATTTTAGAAAGGCAGGAAGTGAACAAATGTAAAAAAAAAAAAAAAAAATTATTAAAAAAAATAATAAAAAAAACTTAAATTACATTAGAAAGGCAGGAAGTGAACAAATGTTACAGTTACTGATTGTAAAAGTACCAGATGGAGGGGTAGGATTTAATAAGCTTTGCTTCTTCCTACTCCTTTTGGACATGTGGAACTGGGAACTGATTATGTGATGCATTCAATTGTAATCTGATGCATGTTCAAATGAAATAAAATCATTGAAAAAATGAAAAAAATTAAACAAACATTTTAAAAATAAAAAATAAAATAGAAAACTTGAAATAAAAACATTTTTAAAAAATAATAAAAAATTAAAACCAATTTTGTAAATTAAAAAAAAACTTGAAATGAAAACATTTAAAAAATTTAAACATTTGAAAAATTAAAACATTTAAATGAAATTAAACCATTACAATGTTCTTATACACACTGGGAAGGTATTGCCTAAAAACAATTTTTTTTTTAATTAAAAAAATAAAAACCCAAAAACTTAAATTACATTAGAAAAGCAGGAAGTGAACAAATGTAACAGTTACTGATTGTAAAAGTACCAGATGGAGGGGTAGGATTTAATAAGCTTTGCTTCTTCCTACTCCTTTTGGACATGTGGAACTGGGAACTGATTATGTGATGCATTCAATTGTAATCTGATGCATGTTCAAATGAAATTAAACCATTACCATTACTTATTTATTTTTTGTGTACTTCCAGCACTGCAGCAGTGAGGGTCCAGAAGGTCCATCTGGATTCCTGGAGCGGTTATGTTTTGAAATGAAAAAAGGTTACAAGGAAACGATGCTTCAGTTACTACTGTCACCTATTCACATTTTCATCAGTGACAACTATCAGGTAAGAATAAAATACTCCTTGTGACTTTTCGCGGACGTTGTCCAATCACCCAGTTTGTGAGGCTCGGCTCATTGGAATGCACAAATTCATTCATTTTTACTTAAGTAAATGTTAAAAAAACGATGAAAATCAAAACCTGCCATGAATCAATTGTGTATTTCGAGTTTTTAATAAAGCTATTACTGTACTGTTTATATGGAAATCAGTCATAAAGTCTTTAGGTTGCTTAACGTAACCTTGGTTCTTTGTTTCACTTTGGATGTCAATACGGGAGTTCCAGTGACACGTCTGTCAGTGACAGATTTAGCTGTGCCCAGGACCACGCCCCTCCTATAGCACAGCGGACCTTTCATTCATTCATTTTCTACCGCTTTTTCCTCACAAGGGTCGCGGGGGATGCTGGAGCCTATCCCAGCTGTCTTTGGGTGAGAGGCGGGGTACACCCTGGACTGGTGGCCAGCCAATCACAGGGCACATATAGACAAACAACCATTCACACTCACATTCATACCTATGGACAATTTGGAGTGGCTAATTAACCTAGCATGTTTTTGGAATGTGGGAGGAAACCGGAGTACCCGGAGAAAACCCACGCATGCACGGTTCGGAGAACATGCAAATTCCACACAGAGATGGCCGAGGGTGGAATTGAACCCTGGTCTCCTAGCTGTGAGGTCTGTACGCTAACCCCTAGACCACCGTGTCGCCCTATAACAATATTATATATACATATATCATTATAATAAAAAGTGTAAAAGTGACTATAGGGTTGCTAGAGATGTCTAGAGAGCTCTAATGTGGAAAAATCCGTATTTAAAAGGTCATAAACTGCTTTAGTTATAAATAAGGAATCGCACGTAGCCGAATTTTCTACCGCTTATCCTCACGACGGTCGTCACCGGCTGTCTTCAGGCGAGAGGCGGGCTGCGCACTGGACTGGTGGCCAGCCAATCACAGGGCACATATAGACAAACAACCATTCACACTCACATTCATACCTATGGACTATTTGGAGTCGCTAATTAACCTAGCATGATTTTGGAATGTGGGAGGAAACCGGAGTAAACCCACGCATGCACGGGGAGAACATGCAAACTCCACACAGAGATGGCCGAGGGTGGAATTGAACCCTGGTCTCCTAGCTGTGAGGTCTGCGCGCTAACCACTTGCCCACCGTGCCGCCCAAATCACTCCCGACCGTTCTTACTGTGTCTGCAAGACTCCTCACTCTGGTACTTCTTCTTGTAACTTCGCTACGTGTTTCACGACGAGACATATGGCGAAGAGAAGCTAAGCACCTCACGGTCCAATTTGTGAAGCTCACACATATTGGAAAAACACCTCCGTATCTAACACTACGTGTGTCACGGAAGGCTCACACACTTCGGGACTATAAAACTTCACACACATGTGAGGTGTAACCCAGCTTGCAAATATTTCTTTGGAAGTTTAGGCTGTGACTCCTTTTAGAAAAGGTGCCGCTTAAATGGTCGCTTAAAACTCCTATATCCCCACATGACAAGCAGAGATGGCCACCAAATAGATCTTCATAGACGACAAAGCTGTTCTTCTTCTTTCTACTAAATCCTGTAGAAAACACAGCAGGTCCATCACAGAGCGTTTAAAAGAGATGAACTACACCATTCCTCAAAAACGCAACACTTGCTGTTATAAAGGGAACGTGCGCATGAAGTACCATCTCTCATGGGCCAGGTCCAAGATCTACCTGATCTGGGAGTGGGTAGTAAATCTTCTCTATGGTCTGAAATAGCAGGTTAGAGGACAGAGTCAGTGGTTGGCTGTGTTATAGGAGGGGGCGTGGCGTCCACCCAAGGCAATATCCCAGTGTGTATAAGAACATTGTAATGGTAATGGTTTTATTTCATTTAAATGTTTTAATGTTTTTAATGTTTTTATTTCAAGTTTTTTTTATTTTATTTTTTTAAGTTAAAAAATTGTTTTTAATTTTTAATAAAAAAATTTCTTTATGTTTTTATTTCAAGTTTTTTTTATTTTATTTTTTTATTTAATTAAAAACATTTGTTTTTAATTTTTTTATGTTTTTATTTCAAGTTTTTTTTATTTTATTTTTTTATTTAAAAAATGTTTTTTTTTTAATTGTTAAGTATTTTTTCATTTTTTTTAATGGTTTAATTTCATTTGAACATGCATCAGATTACAATTGAATGCATCACATAATCAGTTCACAGTTCCACATGTCCAAAAGGAGTAGGAAGAAGCAAAGCTTATTAAATCCTATGTGGTGCTTTTACAATCAGTAACTGTTAAATTAGATTAGAAAGGCAGGAAATGAAGAAATGTAAGTTTATTTTATTTTTTAATTTAATAAAAAATTGTTTTTAATTTTTTTTAAATGTTTTTATTTCATTTGAACATGCATCAGATTACAATTGAATGCATCCCATAATCAGTTCACAGTTCCACATGTCCAAAAGGAGTAGGAAGAAGCAAAGCTTATTAAATCCTACCCCTCCATCTGATACTTTTACAATCAGTAACTGTTACATTTGTTCACTTCCTGCTTTCCAAATATAATTGAAGTTTTTTTTATTTAATTTTTTTAATTAAAAAATATTTTTTTTAATGTTTAATCATATTTTTAGCCTTATGCATTATTTTAGCTGTTTGAAGATGAACTATATCAGCAAGTTGAAGTATTTGTGATTTTAGAAATAAGAAGTTAGTATGTTCTCTTTAGGCGGCATTATGAATTATCCTTACTGGCCTTTTTTGCAGTACATTTAGCGAGTGAAGATTGCTTTTATAGTTATATTAGCGATCCAAGTCATTCATGCAAACTGCTCTATGTGAGTTTTATTTTTTATTTTTTCCTTTTTGAGTCGCAGCGTCCAACAGCCGACGCGGTGTTGAGGGATGGACACCTCAGCCTGTCAGGCCTGCAGATGAGAGCACACGCCATGTTCTCCGCCCAGGGGCTGCCACTAGGAAGCGACACGCTGGAGTACGCCTGGCTGATTGACATGCAGGCAGGGGGTCTCACTGGCAGGGTGACTGTTCCACAGGTGCGTACGTGTGCTTAGATGCTGTACAACCAATTCAATTAATCAATGACCAATATTTTTATCCATAATATGTATAGTTTAAATATTAAAATGCAGTAGCTTTAGAAGTCAGTGTATTGTAATATTAAAAGTTTCTGTGTGTTTGCTGATTAGGTGGCTTGCTTGTTAGAATGGGGGGAGACGTTCCTTTTCCACGTGGTGTCCCGCGAGTTTCAGCTGGAGCAACCAAAACCCTCGGTCATCTGCCAGCATGGCACTGACCGTCGCATCTGTGATGCTAAGGTAAAAACCAATCCAGGAATCAAACCTGGCCTCTGCAGCAAACATTGTATACACCATTGTGCTTTTTGTTGTTTCAGTTGACATGCTTACCCGGTCACTGTCGAACGTCAGAGGAGCTCAAGTACACCATGACACGACTGGCCATGGATGGAGTGGACCTTTTTATTGTTGAACATGGCTGTGCTGCCAACATCAGAGTAATGACCCTCTCGTTTTTTTTGTATTTCACTATTAATAATTTACGATTAATAATTATAATTTTATTATAATAATTATTATAAAATAATAATAATTATTATAATAAAATAATAATTATTATTATTATCATTATCATAATAATAATTATTATTAGTAGTAGTAGTAATAGTAGTATAATTATAATAATAATTATATTATAATTGTTGTATTATTTATATGTATATATTTTATTAAATATATTTTATCTTTATATTATTAATTATAATTAAATAATTATAATAAAATTATAATTATAATAAAATTACTAATAATAACACAATTACTATTAATTTTACTATTAATAATCTATTAAGAGCCTTCTCCATCGCTGCCCCCACCCTCTGGAACTCTGTGCCCCATTCACTCCGTGCTTGCCCCTTACTATTAATAATTAACTATTAATAATTATAATATAATACTAATTATTATTATATATTATAATTATGATTATTACAAGATAATAATAATAATTATAATAATAATATATTAATGATAATTGTTATTATTATTATATAATCACAGTAATAATTTTAATTATTATAATATTATTATAGTTATTTTTGTATTATTTATATGTATATATTTTAAATTATATTTTATATTTATATTATTAATTGTAATTATATAATCATAATAAAATTATAATGTGATAAAATTACTAATAATAACACAATTACTAATAATTTTACTATTAATAATATTTTAAGCTCCGAACCTGGGGAGACAGAGCCGTCTCCATCGCTGCCCCCACCCTCTGGAACTCTTTGCCACATTCGCTCCGTGCTTGCCCCTTACTATTAATAATTAACTATTAATAATTATAATATAATAATAATAATTATTTTATAATTATAAGAATCATTACAATATAATAATTAATATAATAATAATAATAATAATAATTATATAATCACTCATAATTATTATAATTATTATATTAGTTATTTTTATATTTATATGTATATATTTTATTAAATATATTTTATATTTATATTATTAATTATAATTATATATAACAAAATTATAATTATGATAAAATTACTAATAATAACACAATTACTAATAATTTTACTATTAATAATCTATTAAGCTCCAAACCTGGGGAGACTAAGAGTAATATTAATATATAAGATTATTTATAATATTATATAATGTATATGTAATATGAAAAATCTTGAATGTGTGGCAATGCATTGTACTAGTTATAGTTATTGTGTAGTTACACCACAGTGTGAAGTAAACGTCAAACTAAAATCATGACAGTATAAACCCGAATTCTACCAAAGCAACCGACATGCATAATTATTATTATTTTTTAATTGTTAGCTACAGGAAGAAAGATTTTCAGCATTATTATTATTATAGTCAAGACCCAATCAAATGATAGAGTCGCATCCTTTGTTTCCTATGAGGCTTTTTTTCCTGCTCTTTCCTCCAGATGGGCGTTGTTCGTGTCGCCAACTGTAACCTACACAACCAAGCGGTGGGAGAGGGCATCAGCGCTGTGGTGCAGGACCTAAACATCCGACAGTACATCGAACAGCAGCAGCAGCAGCACAGTGAGGCAAACAGGCCGCCGCCATCTGGTCCAGGTCCCGGTCCGGGTCAGCCTCCTAGTCTTTGCCAACCCCCAGTGCTGCGACGCTCTGTCTGGCTGGAGGCGGGCTCGGTCAACTTGAACCTCATCACAGCGGACATCGCCTTGGCTGCTGACCACTCGGCTAAATGTGAAGTCCAGCGGAATTTTCTGGAACTCCATGACGCACAGACCAAAAGGTAGAAAACCACAATCCTGCCAACTTTAATCCATGTTTACTTCCTTTATTACCTCCTTCTCCAAAGACTTTGGTTCCTGTGGCCAGAAGAAGCTGGCATTCGAAACAAGCGTGGCAGGAATCGATGTGGATGCCTTGGAGGATGTCGGTTTTTCGGCGGAACCAACATGGGCCTGGACTTCTTCAAACTTGAAGAGATGACACCCTCCTCCTCTTCGGCATTCTCTTCCTCCAGCACTGAGTCCGACATGTGTTATGGTCAGTCTTTGCTTCACCCCGGGGAGTGGATTATGACCAAGGAAACGCCCAAAGTGGATGGTAGGAATCGAATTAGTGGATTAGAGTATGCAGGCCTGCCAACGTGTACACATTTTTTTTTTTTTTTTGCTGCTTTTTAACAGTTTTAGTTTTGTTTATGCCACATCGGTTTACTCCTCCCTCTACAAACCCTCTTGCTTTGTGTGTGTGTGACTTGCACTGCCAACATTTTGGATCAACATTTGTAATAAACAATGACTGTTTTAACACATAGATTACTTCCAGCTACACTAACACACACCCCATCTCTCTTTTAATTACCATTAAGAGTTGTGGTTGTGGGGGCTGCACGGTGGTCGTGTGGTTAGAGCGCAGACCTCACAGCTAGGAGACCCGGGTTCAATTCCATGTTCCATGTCCATGTTTGCATGTTCTCCCCGTGCAAGCGTGGGTTTTCTCCGGGTACTCCGGTTTCCTCCCACATTCCAAAAACATGCTAGGTTAATTAGCCACTCCAAATTGTCCATAGGTATGAATGTGAGTGTGAATGGTTGTTTGTCTATATGTGCCCTGTGATTGGCTCTTGCCCGAAGACAGCTGGGATAGGCTCCAGCACCCCCGCGACCCTCGTGAGGATAGGCTGTAGAAAACGAATGAATGAATGAAAGAGTTCTGTATGCTGCACGGTGGTTAAGTGGTTAGCGTGCAGGCCACACAGCTAGGAGACCTGAGTTCAATTCCACCCTCGGCCATTTCTGTGTGGAGTTTGCATGTTCATGGACTCCGGTTTCCTCCCACATTCCAAAAACATGCTAGGCTAATTAGCGACTCCAAATTATCCATAGGTATGAATGTGAGTGTGAATGGTTGTTTGTCTATATGTGCCCTGTGATTGGCTGGCCACCAGTCCAGGGTGTACCCCGCCTCTCGCCCCAAGACAGCTGGGATAGGCTCCAGCACGCCCGCAACCCTTGTGAGGATAAGCGGTACAAAATGAATGAATGAATATTTACAACTGGGATGAGTGATTAGCGTGCAGACCTCACAGCTAGGAGACCCGGGTTCAATTCCACCCTCAGCTATCTCTGTGTGGAGTTTACATGTTCTACCTGTGAATGCGTGGGTTTTCTCCGGGTACTCCGGTTTCCTCCCACATTCCAAAAACATGCTAGGTTAATTAGCCACTCCAAATTGTCCATAGGTATGAATGTGAGTGTGAATGGTTGTTTGTCTATATGTGCCCTGTGATTGGCTGGCCACCAGTCCAAGTCTCTTGCTCGAAGACAGCTGGGATAGGCTCCAGCACGCCCGCGACCCTCGTGAGGAAAAGCGCGAGAAAATGAATGAATGAATGAGTTGTTTTGCTTGACATCATATCACATGCCCAATCCTGATGAAACAGACAGGGGTGCCCAAAGTGTGGCCCGGGAGCCATATGTTACACATGGCTTGTTTTTTTTTTTTTTTTTTTTTTTTTTTTTTAAATTGGCCTGAATCACATCATGGAGGGGACAGAAACATAAGTTAGTAGTAGTACTCTTAAAATGTGTTCAAGGTTGGCAGGTCTGAGTATGTGACATATATTTTTTTTTTGCTTGGGCTTCATTCATCTTGTGTGTTTTTTATTTTTATTTTTTCAGGGAGGGTTGTTGGACTGAAAACCGATACCCACTCACCCTGCTTGCCTCCTGAGGTACCTGAGAGGCGTGGTCAACAGCACCTGAGTCTCCAGGTACCCCAACGCTGCCATAGCTCCGCCTCCTCCTCTGAAGAAAATAGTTCCTCTAGTGCGGCTTTGCCCTTACTGGCTGGAGAAAGGGACACCCCGTCGCCAAGTGTTGAGCAACGCATGTTTCCTGTCAATGGCAAAAGTCCTGTTGAGTGAGTAATATAGAGAATTTATATTAAAATTATATTCATGAATTAATTAAGCCTGGATTATGGTCCCGCTAGGAGGTGCTAACATACACTATGCTAGCTCCTTTCTTAAAAAAAAAAAAATATTTTGCTTTGCGTTGAAGCAGACCATAAAGGTCCCAGTGCCGCATGTTGGTCAACTGTTTAAGGAGATCGGGAAGACCTCCGCTCGGGCATCTCTGTATGGAGCTCACATGTTCTCCATGTGCTTACGTGGGTTCTCTCCGAGTACTCCCGTTTCCTCCCACGTTCCAAAAACATGCTAGGTTAATTAGCGACTCCAAATTGTCCATAGGTATGAATGTGAGTGTGAATGGTTGTTTGTCTATATGTGCCCTGTGATTGGCTGGCCACCAATCCAGGGTGTAGCCTGATGATTTTCTTGCCCGAAGACAGCTGGGATAGGCTCCAGCACCCCCCGCGACCCTTGTGAGGATAAGCGGTAGAAAATTAATGAATGAATGCTAATTTCTAGGCTGCACGGTGAGAGAGTGGTTAGCACGCTCACCTCACAGCTAGGAGACCAGGGTTCAATTCCACCCTCAGCCATCTCTGTGTGGAGTTTGCATGTTCTCCGGGTTTCTCCGGGTATTCCGGTTTCGTCCCACAAAAACATGCTAGGTTAATTAGCGACTCCAAATTGTCCATAGCTATGAATGTGAGTGTGAATGGTTGTTTGTCTATATGTGCCCTGTGATTGGCTGGCCACCAGTGTAGGCGGGTGTACCCCGCCTCTCACCACAAAGACAGCTGGGATAGGCTCCAGCAACCCCGCGACCCTTGTGAGGATAAGTGGTCGAAAATTAATTAATGAATGAATGCTAATTTCTAGGCTGCACGGTGAGAGAGTGGTTAGCACTCAGGCCTCGCAGCTAGGAAACCCGAGTTCAATTCCACCGTCGGCCATTTCTGTGTGGAGTTTGCATGTTCTCCCCGTGCATGTGTGTGTTTTTTTCCGGGTACTCCGGTTTCCTCCCACATTCCAAAAACATGCTAGGTTAATTAGCGACTCCAAATCGTCCATAGGTATGAATGTGAGTGTGAATGGTTGTTTGTCTAAATGTGCCCTGTGATTGGCTGGCCACCAGTCCAGGGTGTACCCCGCCTCTCGCCACGAAGACAGCTGGGATAGGCTCCAGCACCCTTGTGAGGAAAAGCGGTAGAAAATGAATGAATGCTCCACTCAGGCGAAGAGCTATAAAAGGATCAATGCGGTGTTGGTGGGAATGGTGTACCGACTCTTCGGGCACATAATCCAGGCTTTAACATGTTAAAAACACGGAAAATAAATCACACAAAAATCACTGATCTCCTAATAATGTTGTATTTGTACTTTTTTACAGTACTTTCCGGGATATTCCCGAGGTTTCTCCTATTTCACCCAACAACTCTCAGGACCGCTCTTCGGTGCGGTCACCTCTCTGCTCCCCCCTCAAGCGCCAGTCCTCTGTCCACTCGGGCCGATTAGGCAGCACCAAAAGCCTGTCGGCTGCCGTCTTCAATGAGAAGCCTCCGCCGGTCTTGTCCGGGGGCGTCCAGTTCAGCTGCGATGTTTCCCGCAGTGACGAGAACGTCCTGGATTCACCACGGCAGCGTCGGAGCTACGGTTCCTTCCCCTTCACACCTTCAGCGGACTCCAACACCTTCCATCAGTACCGCTCCGCCGACTCCAGCATGTCGGTTGCTGATAGTGAAGCCTACTTTTCGGCTGCGGAGGACTTTGAGCCAATCAGCAGCGCCGATGAGGGTCCGGGGACTTACCCGGGCCGCAAAAAGAGGAGGCGGCAGCAGATGCAGCAACCACAGCAGCCTCCGTATTACATGGAGAACTACAGGTCAGTTTGAGCCCGGGGTTCATAATAAGGACGTTACGCACTATTATATATAATGCACAATTATTATTTTTTTGTTTATATAATATTTCATATGGTCGTTGACATTACCACACAAATGCTATCATAGTTTGTGGGTTAGCAGGAGTGGTAAGAAATGACGAGAGCTGCTTCACTCACAACTTTTTTTAAAAAAAATCATAATTTTTGAGGTGGCACGGTGGACAAGTGGGTAGCGCACAGGCCTCACAGATAGATTACCCAAGTTCAATTCCACCCTCGGCTATCTCTGTGTGGAGTTTGCATGTTCTCCTTGTGCATGTGTGGGTTTCCTGGTTTCCTCCCACATTCCAAAAACATGCTAGGTTAATTAGCGACTCCAAATTGTCCATAGGTATGAATGTGAGTGTGAATGGTTGTTTGTCTATATGTGCCCTGTGATTGGCTGGCCACCAGTCCAGGGTGTACCCCGCCTCTCGCCCAAAGAGAAGACAGCTGGGATAGGCTCCAGCATACCCGAAACCTTTAGTGAGGATAAGTGTTAGAAAATGAATGAATGTTTACAACCGGGATGAGTGATTAGCGTCCAGGCCTCACAGCTACAACACCCGAGTTCAATTCCACCCTCTGTGTGGAGTTTGCATGTTCTCCCTGTGCATGCGTGGGTTTTCTTCCGGGTACTCCGGTTTCCTCCCACATTCCAAAAAACATGCTAGGTTAATTAGTGACTCCAAATTGTCCATAGGTATGAATGTGAGTGTGAATGGTTGTTTGTCTATATGTGCCCTGTGATTGGCTGGCCACCAGTCCAGGGTGTACCCCGCCTCTCACCCTCAGACAGCTGGGATAGGCTCCAGCACCCCCCGTGGCCCTTGTGAGGATAAGCGGTAGAAAATGAATGAATATATGAAAAAAATAGCTATTGTGATGGCCGCCGGTAGTCAAGGAACTTTGGACTTGTCCTAACTTATAAGGCCTGGACAATATCACTCATGATAAATGAATTAAAAACATTGATCGGTATCGGCTGATTTTCCGTCATTGATTATCGGTAACAGAATCGGTATCTTAAATCCCTGATTGTAGCATCCCTAGTAATCATATACATGGACGTGCTGCTCAAGATGCACAGACTAGTCCAACACCAGACATGCTGTGTGGCGCTGCATCGGTTATTCGTGTTTGTAAGGCAATTACACTGATTGAAAAATAAATCACCGTGTTTACACTTGAGAAAACAGAAAAACGACAGCGTGCTCGGAGAGAAAAGAAAAACGATACCCGATTTTTCCCAGCCAACCAGCAGCAAATGATGTGGGAGCTAATGGATCATACATCTCATCCACTACAATGCTCCAACAGCGTTTTTTCCAGCGCTGCATCGACGCCAACCAATAAATAAAAGCCGTTAAGCTCAGCGAGGCTTTAAATATTTAAATTCAGCACTAAACTGGTATTAAACGTAACAGTGCCTTTGGAGATGCAAGATATTTTACAATTATTGTTTCTGTCATGCAAGTCATCATAAGGGTTGCTTGTTTTGCAATGTTTTCTTCATACGTAGAACGTAATCAAAGTATGGAAAATGCATAATGAATCAATATATGGAAGAGTATATATAAGTTATAAACAAAATATAAATATGAGAATGTTTTTCCTTACATTGAAATTACAATATCCCAGCTGTCTTTGGGCAAGAGGTGGCCAGCCAATCACAGGGCACATATAGACAAACAACCATTCACACTCACATTCATACCTATGGACAATTTGGAGTCGCTAATTAACCTAGCATGTTTTTTGGAATGTGGGAGGAAACCGGAGTACCCGGAGAAAACCCACGCATGCACGGGGAGAACATGCAAACTCCACACAGAGATGGCCGAGGGTGGAATCGAACTCGGGTGTCCTTGCTGTGAGGCCTGCGCGCTAACCACTTGATGCAAATGCAACCAAAAGGCATAATGTTTTGAGGAAATGCTGCAAATGTTTGACAGACAGTATGAATTGAACTCGGGTCTCCCTGCTGTGAGGCCTGCGCGCTGACCACTTCCCCACCGTGCAAACGCAACAAAAAGGCATAATGTAAATAGAATTTTTTTTAAATTATATTAACAATATCTAAAAATCTAAAGATGGCTGTAATAATAATATAATATAATATACAATAATATTGACACACCTATTTTTAGGAAATGCTGCAAATGTTTGACAGACAGTATTGTCTGTGTGTTTTTTAATTATATTAACAATATCTAAAAATCTAAAGATGGCTGGACAGCCCTGAGTTAAATATATTAAGTAAGCTGGAACTAACACATTAATATTGACACCCCTATTTTGAGGAAATGCTGCAAACGTTTGACAGACAGTATTGTCTGTGTGTTTTTTAATTATATTAACAATATCTAAAAAACTAAAGATGGCTGTACAGCCCTGAGGTAAATATATTAAGTAAGCTGGAACTAACACATTAATATTGACACACCTATTTTTAGGAAATGCTGCAAATGTTTGACAGACAGTATTGTCTGTGTGTTTTTTAATTATATTAACAATATCTAAAAACTAAAGATGGCTGGACAGCCCTGAAGTAAATACTTTAAGTAAGCTGGAACTAACACATTAATATCGACACACATATTTTGAGGAAATGCTGCAAATGTTTGACAGACAGTATTGTCTGTGTGTTGTTTTTTTAATTATATTGACAATATAAAAAAAATCTAAAGATGGCTGGACATGCAAACTTCACACAGAGATTGCCGAGGGCGGGATTGAACTCGGGTCTCCTAGCTGTGAGGTCTGCACGCTAACCACTCGTCCACCGCGCAGCCCCAAATATATATATATTTTTATAAATAAAAGAAGGAAAGCACACTTACACAGTTCTAACCAAATCGTTATAAACACAAAACTTTGCAGGAAATAAATTGATTTATCGATTGATTATTTTTATAAGTATTGACATTCATGTCTAAAAATGAAATGAATAAATCTTGTGTGTTTTTATTTTTCATGTCATTTAGTCGCACCTCCATCTACCACAGCGTTGAGGGTCCTCTTGCTTACGTTCTCAATGGGGAGCTTATCACCGAGTCCCGTCCGCTGCCTCTGCCCCCGATGTTGCCCCCACTGCCCTCCCAGCCCCTCCCGAGCCACATTTCCCAGGCTTCCTTTGTATCTGCCCTGGCCATGGAGGAAGAGAGCTCGGTGGAAGCGGAGAAAACAGCCGAGCCTGGTCCAGTAACCCGACAGCCGCACGTGATGGCATGCTACCAAAACTACCTGGCTCACTACCAGGTAAGCGGAGTCTCTCAAAATCTCGATTCAATGGACTCCGCTGCCCCCGTGGGGTCATTCCCACGACAAAGTGCTCTTTTCGTTATTCCTCTCAGGTTTCCAATTGGTCTGTCAAGCAGCCCACCAACAAGAGAACCTCCAAGTCTTCTTTACACCGCCCCTTAGATCTTGACACACCTACAAGTGAAGAAAGCTCCGCCTCCTTTGACCAACTCTCTGTTCCAAGCTTTAAGGTTTTTGTGAATTTAATACAATAATTTATGATTGATGTTGCCAGTACATTAATATTGCTAATATTTCAGGTGACCAAACAGGGCCTCTCAGCCACTTCTCTGTTAGATAGAGGACTTCAGTTGATGGGAGACAACAGCAGGTATTTAAAACACGTACCGCGGGACCGTCGTTGAAAATCACTGTGTTAATATACCCTGCTTATTATCACATTTTTTTTTTTTTTATTTTCACTGTGACATAGAATAATATGTCTCGTCTTCTCCGTAGTACTCCTTATACTCCCCTGGATAAGAGAGCTATGGAGAATGCTGATGAGGATACGACGACAGATGACTGGACTTTGGAACAGCCTTTAGCTCAGACCCGGACCACGGCAATCGTGGAGGTCAAAGGACCCATCAATGTGGTTCTTACACCCTTAGTGGCCGAGTCCCTTGACAGGTAATTTCTGCTTTTTTTCACCTCTCTTAAGATCAATTGGGGGGGGGGGAATTAATATGACCAACGCTGGTTAGCTTAAATATATTGTACTATTGAGAAAGTGTTATTTATGTATCTGTATTGTACAGATAAACCAGTAAAATGGAGAGCAGTGGAACTAACATGCATATTAGGGTGCATCAAAAAACACAATTATTGAATTTTGATATTGCCGGGTACTAAAAGTGTTCCAATATATGTAGAAACAACACATACAATTTTTTTTTTTTTTAATTATATTAACAATATCTAAAAAACTAAAGATGGCTGGACAGCCCTGAGGTAAATATATTAAGTAAGCTGGAACTAACACATTAATATTGATACCCCTATTTTGAGGAAATGCTGCAAATGTTTGACAGACAGTATGAATTGAACTCGGGTCTCCTAGCATTGAGGCCTGCGCGCTAACCACTCGTTCGCCGTGCAGCCGCAAATACAACAAAAAGGCATAATGTAAATATATATATATATTTATTAACAAACACATTAATATTGACACACCTAATTTGAGGAAATGCTGCAAATGTTTGACAGACAGTATGAATTGAACTCGGGTCTCCTAGATGTGAGGCCTGCGCGCTAACCACTCGTTCGCCGTGCAGCCGCAAATGCAACAAAAATGCATAATGTAAATTGATTTTTTTTTTTTAATTATATTAACAATATCTAAAAATCTAAAGATGGCTGGACAGTCCTGAGGTAAATATTATAAATAAATTGATACCCCTATTTTGGGGAAATGCTGCAAATGTTTGACAGACAGTATGAATTGAACTTGGGTCTCCTAGCTGTGAGGTCTGCGCGCTAACCACTTGTTAGCCGTGCAGCTGCAAAATAGGTAAATATATTAAGTAAGCTGGAACTAACGCATTAATATTGACACCCCTATTTTGAGGAAATGCTGCAAATGTCTGACAGACGGTATGAATTGAACTCGGGTCTCCTAGCTGTGAGGTCTGCGCGCTAACCACTCGTTCGCCGTGCAGCCGCAAATGCAACAAAAATGCATAATGTAAATAGATTTTTTTTTAAAAATTATATTAACAATATCTAAAAATCTGGACAAAATCTGGCTGGACAGCCCTGAGGTAAATATTATAAATAAATTGATACCCCTATTTTGAGGAAATGCTGCAAATGTTTGTCAGACAGAATTAATTTTTTTTTTCATAATGTTTTGCCAGTTTTATTAATTTTTTACACACTATTCCATTCCTTTGTATTTTATTACATAGCGCCAAAGGAACTTCACACATGAATATATGAGCACAATATATGAGAAATTGCACATTTTCCGAAATTTTACAAAAGTTTATGTGTGAGGTGGCACCCCGAAATCTCAATGGATTTCCTCAAAACTTTGCGAAAGACATTTTTTATGTTTCTTTAGAAAAAAAAAATGGAATGCCAACCAAATTGATATTATGAATTTCAAATTTCCCATTCAAATTTGATGCACCCGAATGCATATCGAAGGGTCAAATTGCAAAAAGCATGTTTGCAGGTCCGCACCAATATTGAAAGTTCTCTCTGCCTCCCACGCCCACTCTGTGATTGGCTGGCCACCAGTCCAGGGTGGGAAGACAGCTGGGATAGGCTCCAGCACGCCCCCGCGACCCTCGTGAATGAATATTTGTTTTAACAAAAATCTGTGACTTTCACTTTCATTCTTTTTTTTGCAGCCCACCTTTTTGTATTGCAGCCCACCTTTTGTATTTGCTTGATTTCAGGTACATCGAGTCCATGGTCCACTTTGCTAGCATCCGCCACCCTGCCGCTATTTTAGATGACCTGCACGGGAAGGTTCTGAATGAGGCTTATCAGATCAGCAAGTCCACGGTGACTGAATCTGTAAGTACGACTAAGAAAACAAAGAAAGATATTATAATTTCTATGAATCACGGCTCTGGCATCCCATGAATTAAAAAAAAATAATAATAATAATAATAACCAAGATAGCATATGTGCCAGTGAGAATGCTGTCTCATTGTTTTGAATGTGGATCCACACAGAGCCAAGCAGGCAAACAAGAGCACAAGCTTTCCAAGACAGAGGCCACGACCCACGGCTCTCTCAATATCTCCCACGGCCAAACCGACCTGTCCGTCAAACCGGATAACGTGAAAATCAAGGGCCTCCAAGCCAACGTCTCCATCCCAAAGGTAAGCTTCATGACCCCAAATAATGAGAGGTCCGCTGTTTTGGAAAATAACTGGCCGAGGGCAACCACAGAACATCGACTGTACAATGGGTCTATTCACTCCTTTTTTCATAATGTTTTGCCAGTTTTATTAATTTTTTACACACTATTCCATTTCATTGTATTTTATTATATAGCGCCAAATCACAAGAAAAGCTATCTCAATTAATGTAAATAGATTTTTTTTTTTTTATAGATGCATAGTGTTGTTTTTTAATTATATTAACAATATCTAAAAATCTAAGGATGGCTGGACAGCCCTGAGGTAAATATATTAAGTAAGCTGGAACTAACGCATTAACATTGACACCCCTATTTTGAGGAAATGCTGCAAATGTTTGACAGACAGTATGAATTGAACTCGGGGTCTCCTAGCTGTGAGGCCTGCGCTCTAACCACTTGTTAGCCGTGCAGCTGCAAAATAGGTAAATATATCAAGTAAGCTGGAACTAACACATTAATACTGACACCCCTATTTTGAGGAAATGCTGCAAATGTTTGACAGACAGTATGAATTGAACTCGGATCTCCTAGCTGTGAGGACTGCGCGCTAAACACTCGTTCGCCGTGCAGCCGCAAATACAACATAAAGGCATAATGTAAATAGATTTTTTTAATTATATTAACAATAATCTAAAAATGTAAAGATGGCTGGACAGCCCTGAGGTAAATATATTAAGTAAGCTGGAACTAACACATTAATATTGATACCCCCATTTTGAGGAAATGCTGCAAATGTTTGACAGACAGTATGAATTGAACTCGGGTCTCCTAGCTGTGAGGCCTGCGCGTTAACCACTCGTTCGCCGTGCAGCCGCAAATACAACAAAAAGGCATAATGTAAATATATATATATTAAGTAAGCTGGAACTAACCCCTATTTTGAGGAAATGCTGCAAATGTTTGACATACAGTATTAATTTTTTTTTTCATAATGTTTTGCCAGTTTTATTAATTTTTTTACACACTATTCCATTCCTTTGTATTTTATTATATAGCGCCAATTCACAAGAAAAGCTATCTCAAGGAACTTCAAACATGAATATATGAGACGATGCTAAGGACTCTCATTCTGATATGTCACTACTGCCAATACGAATGAGTCTTAATTAATTAATGTAAATAGATTTTTTTATAGATTGTTGTTTTTTAATTATATTAACAATATGTAAAAATCTAAAGATGGCTGGACAGCCCTGAGGTAAATATATTAAGTAAGCTGGAACTAACACATTAATAATGACAACCCTATTTTGAGGAAATGCTGCAAATGTTTGACAGACAGTATGAATTGAACTCGGGTCTCCTAGCTGTGAGGCCTGCGCTCTAACCACTTGTTAGCCGTGCAGCTGCAAAATAGGTAAATATATTCAGTAAGCTGGAACTAACACATTAATATTGATACCCCTATTATGAGGAAATGCTGCAAATGTTTGACAGACAGTATGAATTGAACTCGGGTCTCCTAGCTGTGAGGCCTGCGCGTTAACCACTCGTTCGCCGTGCAGCCGCAAATACAACAAAAAGGCATAATGTAAATATATATATATTAAGTAAGCTGGAACTAACCCCTATTTTGAGGAAATGCTGCAAATGTTTGACATACAGTATTAATTTTTTTTCATAATGTTTTGCCAGTTTTATTAATTTTTTACACACTATTCCATTTCATTGTATTTTATTATATAGCGCCAAATCACAAGAAAAGCTATCTCAAGGAACTTCAAACATGAATATATGAGACGATGCTAAGGACTCTCATTCTGATATGTCACTACTGACAATATGAATGAGTTAATTAATTAATGTAAATAGAATTTTTTATAGATTGTTGTTTTTTAATTATATTAACAATATCTAAAAATCTAAAGATGGCTGGACAGCCCTGAGGTAAATATATTAAGTAAGCTGGAACTAACACATTAATATTGATACCCCTATTATGAGGAAATGCTGCAAATGTTTGACAGACAGTATGAATTGAACTCGGGTCTCCTAGCTGTGAGGCCTGCGCTCTAACCACTTGTTAGCCGTGCAGCTGCAAAATAGGTAAATATATTAAGTAAGCTGGAACTAACACATTAATATTGATACCCCTATTTTGAGGAAATGCTGCAAATGTATGACAGACAGTATGAATTGAACTCGGGTCTCCTAGCTGTGAGGCCTGCGCTCTAACCACTTGTTAGCCGTGCAGCTGCAAAATAGGTAAATATATTAAGTAAGGTGGAACTAACGCATTAACATTGACACCCCTATTTTGAGGAAATGCTGCAAATGTTTGACAGACAGTATGAATTGAACTCGGGTCTCCTAGCTGTGAGTCCTGCGCTTTAACCACTCGTTCGTCGTGCAGCCGCAAATGCAACAAAAAGGCATAATGTAAATAGAATTTTTTTTTTAAATTATATTAACAATATCTAAAAATCTAAAGATGGCTGGACAGCCCTGAGGTAAATATATTAAGTAAGCTGGAACTAACACATTAATATTGACACCCCTATTTTGAGGAAATGCTGCAAATGTTTGACAGACAGTATGAATTGAACTCCGGTCTCCTAGCTGTGAGGACTGCGCGCTAAACACTCGTTCGCCGTGCAGCCACAAATACAACAAAAAGGCATAATGTAAATATATATTTTTTTTATTAACTAACACATTAATATTGACACCCCTATTTTGAGGAAATGCTGCAAATGTTTGGCAGACGGTATGAATTGAACTCGGGTCTCCTAGCTGTGAGGCCTGCGCGCTAACCCCTTGTTCGCCGTGCAGCCGCAAATACAATTTTTTTTAATGGATGCATAGTGTTGTTGTTTTTTAATTATATTAACAATATCTAAAAATCTAAAGATGGCTGGACAGCCCTGAGGTAAATATATTAAGTAAGCTGGAACTAACACATTATTTTGAGGAAATGCTGCAAATGTTTGACAGACAGTATTAATTTTTTTTTCATAATGTTTTGCCAGTTTTATTAATTCTTTTTTTTACACACTATTCCATTCCTTTGTATTTTATTACATAGCGCCAAAGGAACTTTACACATGAATATATGAGCCGATGCTAAGGACTCTCGTTCTGATATGTGACTATTGCCAATATGAATGACAGTCTTAGTGTATAAATTGATAAACTGTATGTTGCTGTGTCCCTTGCAGGTGAACCTTTGTCTCCTTCAGGCTTCCGTAGAGGAGGGCTCTCCATCCTGCTCCACTAAATGTGTCACCCACGTGTCTCTTGTGGCACTGTGCTTTGACAGGATTGCCACCCAGTTCAGGATGAACAGGTAACACCCCAAACAGGTCTTTTTGTGTTGCTATGGTAACCACATACACATGCAATACGTTCCCGTTACCGGAAGAACGTCACCTAAAAGCAAACAACATGATTGTGTTTGTGTACATTATATGTTGTAATGCCTCTATATTGGTTGAGACTCTTTCTAAGGGCTGCACAGTGGATGAGTGGTTAGCACGCAGGCCTCACAGCTAGAAGACCCGAGTTCAATTCCACCTTCTGTGTGGAGTTCGCATGTTCTCCTTGTGCATGCGTGGGTTTTCTCCGGTTACTCCGGTTTCCTCCCACATTCCAAAAAACATGCTAGGCTAATTAGCGACTCCAAATCGTCCATAGGTATGAATGTGAGTGTGAATGGTTGTTTGTCTATATGTGCCCTGTGATTGGCTGGCCACCAGTCCAGGGTGTACCCCGCCTCTCGCCCCAAGAAGACAGCTGGGATAGGCTCCAGCACCCCTCGCGGCCCTCATGAGGATAAGTGGTAGAAAATGAATGAGTTTGCCTCCTATTTTGTGTGGAAGTGGTAACATTTTGGCTTCTTATTTTGTCTTTCCCCACCCTCGGCCATCTCTGTGTGGAGTTTGCATGTTCTCCCCGCGCATGCGTGGGTTTTCTCCGGGTACTCCGGTTTCCTCCCGCATTCCAAAAAAACATGCTAGGTTAATTAGCCACTCTAAATTGTCCATAGGTATGAATGTGAGTGTGAATGGTTGTTTGTCTATATGTGCCCTGTGATTGGCTGGCCACCAGTCCAGGGTGTACCCCGCCTCTCGCCCCAAGAAGACAGCTGGGATAGGCTCCAGCACCCCTCGCGGCCCTCATGAGGATAAGTGGTAGAAAATGAATGAGTTTGCCTCCTATTTTGTGTGGAAGTGGTAACATTTTGGCTTCTTATTTTGTCTTTCCCCAACCTCGGCCATCTCTGTGTGGAGTTTGCATGTTCTCCCCGTGCATGCGTGGGTTTTCTCCGGGTACTCCGGTTTCCTCCCGCATTCCAAAATAACATGCTAGGTTAATTAGCGACTCCAAATTGTCCATAGGTATGAATGTGAGTGTGAATGGTTGTTTGTCTATATGTGCCCTGTGATTGGCTGGCCACCAGTCCAGGGTGTACCCCGCCTCTCGCCCGAAGACCGCCGGTGACGACCGTTGTGAGGATAAGACCTGAGTTCAATTCCACCCACGGCCATCTCTGTGTGGAGTTTGCATGTTCGGGTACTCCGGTTTCCTCCCACATTCCAAAAACATGCTAGGCTAATTAGCGACTCCAAATTGTCCACAGTTATGAATGTGAGTGTGAATGGTTGTTTGTCTATATGTGCCCTGTGATTGGCTGGCCACCAGCTCCGGTTTCCTCCCACAAGCAAGGACATAATCAACGGGTTTCTGTCATTCCAGGGGCATCGTAGAAGAAACCCCCAACACAACCGACCATGGCAGACCCTCCGTTATGTTGGAAAAGTACGCCTCTGCCACTAAGATGCAGCCTCAGTCATCCGGCTCGTTGCGTTCGAATGCTGGCATTGAGAAAGGCAAAGAAATAGCAGCCAGGCTCAACATCCACCGCATCCACAGCCAGTTGAGAGGCCTGGACTCCACAGGTTGGTTCTGGTTCCCTTTATATTCAATGCTCTATTCCATAGTATTTGGTATCATAGTTTCATAGTTGACAGTTTAAATTATATATATGGGGTTTTTTTTATAGTTAGAGGTAGGGGTGTGTATTGGCAAGAATCTGGCGATATGATACGTATCACGATACCAGGCTCACAATACGATATATTATGATATATCACGATACTGTTAACAAGGCATTTTTTTTTGTTTTTCTTGTAGTTAAATATTATTTCCTGGAAAAAGTGAATGACACCAGCAATATGCACTTACTAAACACATTTGTATTCGATTAGAACAGTATGTTGTGCTGTATCACAAGTCTAGCATTTGGATAAATAAAGCTTTAACATCCAGCTTTAAATTTACAAAAAGAAACCCATAAAAATAAAGTTAAAGTAAAGTGAATTAATTTAAATTAAAGTAAAGTGAATTAAATTTAAGTAAAGTGAATTAAATTAAAGTGAGGTAAAGTAAAGTGAATTAAAGTAAAGTGAATTAAATTAAAGTGAAGTAAAGTAAAGTGAATTAAAGTAAAGTGAATTAAAGTAAAGTGAATTAAAGTAAAGTGAATTAATTTAAATTAAAGTGAATTAATTTAAATTAAAGTAAAGTGAATTAATTTAAATTAAAGTGAATTAATTTAAATTAAAGTAAAGTGAATTTATTTAAATTAAAGTAAAGTGAATTTATTTAAATGAAAGTAAAGTGAATTAAATGAAAGTAAAGTGAATTAAATGAAAGTAAAGTGAATTAAATTAAATTTAAGTGAATCAAATTAAATTTAAGTGAATCGAATTAAATTTAAGTGAATCGAATTAAATTAAAGTGAATTAATTTAAATTAAAGTAAAGTGAATTAATTTAAATTAAAGTGAATTAATTTAAATTAAAGTAAAGTGAATTTATTTAAATTAAAGTAAAGTGAATTTATTTAAATGAAAGTAAAGTGAATTAAATTAAATGAAAGTAAAGTGAATTAAATTAAATGAAAGTAAAGTGAATTAAATTAAATTTAAGTGAATCGAATTAAATTAAAGTGAATTAAAGTGAATTAAAGTAAAGTGAATTAATTTAAATGAAAGTAAAGTGAATTAATTTAAATGAAAGTAAAGTGAATTAATTGAAATGAAAGTAAAGTGAATTAATTGAAATGAAAGTAAAGTGAATTGAATTAAAGTAAAGTGAATTAAAGTAAAGTGAATTAAAGTAAAGTGAATTAAAGTAAATTAAAATAAATTAAAAATAAATTAAATCAAATTTAAATAAATAAATAAATAAATATGTCTCAAAATCCTACTCAAACGTTCACATTCTATTAGCTGTTAAAAAATGTAGAGTATACAGTCCCTGACTTATCCACCATCAGAACAGTATTTTAGTGGAACAAAGTAACTAACATCAGTAAAAAGTCCTTTTAGGATGCTTGAAATAACCATAATTTAACAAAATAGTGATATCAATTTGAAAAACAAAATACCTGCAATATCACAATACTACTTTTGTAGTACACAAAAGGACCTTCTCATTGCTTGCTAGCGGCAGATCCTCATGGTGTCTCGCTAAATGGACTCACAGATTTTACAAACGGCATGGGTTTTGTCAATTTTTAAAATTTTCTTTGTCTATGTTATGCTTATATTATATTCTTCTTTTCTTCCCATAGACATTGGAACTTGTGCCATCACAGCGATCCCAACGGAGAAGTCCAAAGTCTTATTTGGTCTGGAAGAAATGGAGGATTTTTCACTCGTCGATGAGACGGACATCCATGCCAGCTCAGGTGACCTTGGCCGTTCCGCCATGTCTCTTGAGAAATGGGGCTGGATCATGTTTGAATGCGGCATTGAGAATCTTACCGTCAAAGGTAAACAGACCCCCCCCCCCCCAGAATTAAACCCCTTTGTATTATTATCATGTGTATGTGAAACATATTTATATTCAACACCGTGCTGTAGGGGGCCGGCAGTCAGGAGCCATTCTGTACAATGCATTTGGCGTCATGGGCCACTCGGACACCGGGGGCAAAACTGGAGTACCCAACTCTAATGGCTCAACAGGCTCTCAGACCGGGAGCGGTTACAGTACTGATGCATCGGATGACAACTTACCACGTGACGCTATTAGCCCTCCATCTGATGTCAACGAACACTCGGACTCAGATGACCAGGTAAGATGCTGTCAATCAAAGACCATGTGGTATCTTTACTGGAGTTAACTTGGCTGCTGTGAGGTCTCAGATTTTGAATATACGGTGTGTAAAATGTCTTTGAACGCTCCACACCTCCAGACAAAGTGTGAAATCTCTACGCTGGATGAAAAACATTAGCAGTGAATTAAAAAAAAAATAATTTTTTTTTTTGTAATTATTTTTTTGTAATTTAAAATGTTTTTTTAATGGTTTTATTTCATTTGAACATGTATCAGATTACAATTGAATGCATCCCATAATCAGTTCCCAGTTCCACATGTCCAAAAGGAGTAGGAAGAAGCAAAGCTTATTAAATCCTACCCCTCCATCTGGTACTTTTACAATCAGTAACTGTTACATTTGTTCACTTCCTGCTTTCCTAATATAATTTAAGTTTTTTTTTTTAATTTAATTTGAAAAAAATGTTGTTTTTTTTATTTAAAATGTTTTTTAATGGTTTTATTTCATTTGAACATTTTTTTATTTAATTTAAAAAAATGTTGTTTAATTTATTTTTAATTAAAAATGTTTTTTTAATGGTTTTATTTCATTTGAACATGCATCAGATTACAATTGAATGCATCCCATAATCAGTTCCCAGTTCCACATGTCCAAAAGGAGTAGGAAGAAGCAAAGCTTATTAAATCCTACCCCTCCATCTGGTACTTTTACAATCACTAACTGTTACATTTGTTCACTTCCTGCTTTCCTAATATAATTTAAGTTGGGTTTTTTTTGTTTTTAAATTTATTATCAATTTTGGACTAAGGCTTGATCTTTTTTTTTTTTTTACAGGATGAAGGTGTTGAATCCGATGACCTAAAGAAGGACCTCCCGCTTATGCCACCGCCACCTGACTCCAGCAGCATGAAGCTGACCATCCGGGAGATCTGGTTTAGTTTTGCTGCCCCCACAAATGTCAGATCCCCTTCAGAGGCCATCTCCAGGTAATCACTTTCACAATAGATTATATGCAGTCGGGAGTTTTTAAACAGTCAAGTATTGCCAAGTAGAAAGCTTGGCGGTCGAGTGGTTAGCGCGCAGACCTCACAGCTAGGA
>NC_080478.1:19388120-19420620 GCF_030265055.1 Doryrhamphus excisus
CACATCACGGGACCGTCTTTTGTTGTGGTCTCATCCAAAAAAAAGGGCAGCTAGTCTTCAGCTTTTCATTTCACTTTATACTAAAGTTCTGTTGCTGAAAAACAATAACTTTTTCTACCTTTTCTTGACATTAATATATATAAATCCAACAGTCAATATTAAGAAAAATTGAAGATGAATAAAAGTGGGGTCTAATGTATGTTGTAGATCAGGGTTTCAAGAACTTTACCAACTCTGGGCCCACTTGCAAATCTAAAAAATGTCCGAGGCCCACCTTTGTCCTATATACAGTACATAGACAAAATGCTGCGTTCTCATAGCACTTATTATTATTATTATTATTTTTTTTAATAATAATTATTATTTTAATAATAATTATTATTTTAATATATTATTATTTTAATTAAAATTCTTATTTTAATTATAATATAATTGTTTTTATTATAAATATTATTTTACTATTATTAATTAATTAATTTATTATTAATTAATTAACTAACTAATAATTATTATACTCATATTTATTATTAGTATTATTATTATTGTTATTATCATTATCATTAATAATAATTATATTATAATATAATAATTATTATTAATCATAATGATATTGTTGTATTATTTTAATAATTATTAAAATAATATAGTAATTATTATGATATTATTTTAATAATTATTAAAATAATATCATAATAATTATATTATTTAAATAAAATCATAATAATTATATTATTTAAATAAAATAATATAATAATTATTATGATATTATTTTAATAATTATTAAAATAATATCATAATTATTATGATATTATTTTAATAATATAATTGTTACTCATGATGATGATAATTATTATTTAATTATTATAATAATTAATAAATAATTAAAATTATTATAATAATTAAATAAGTTAAAAAAAAGGCCTACATGCCCACACCAAAAGTATTAAAAGCAACATTTTCATGGATGAGGTTAAAGCCATACAGAATATTTATTACATTATTATTTATTTATTATTATTATTACATCTTATGGGGATTCTCTGGTCCTCCGCTACCTGTTATAAATCAATAATCAATAAAAAGGATGCACCAAATTGAACGTGATAATATTTCTACAAAGAGCCGACCCTTTTTGTCATCATTGCTTTTAGTGACCACTTCAAATGATCCGAGGTGCCCAAAGTCTTAATTTCATCGTGATCCACCCATTCCTATATTTTCATTCCCATTCCCTTTTTACTATAATTGTTGTTCCTTGCTGAATAATGAACTGCAGTGTCGCTGAAACTGTCCTCTCTTCTTGGACGTCAGGGACGGAAATGCTGACTGAACACCCACTGCTGTCTGAGCCCTCCTCTGTTAGCTTTTACAACTGGATGTCTAATGCTGTCGGGAACAGGACTGGGGCTACAGTCCAGGAATCCCCGGTCAACCACTCCCATCACAATAGCCTCCAGACGGGTAAGATGCCATGCAAAGATTGTCTCCAATTGTTCTTTGTGTAGCATTTTTTGGAATGAAAACTACATTTTTAAAAAATTATTTTACCCAAATAATTATATTATTATAATAATAATGTTTTTTATTATCATGTATAACAACTATGTAATAATAATAATTATTATTATTATTATTATTAAAATAATAATAATAATCATTATTAAAATAATAATTATATTATTGTAATAATATAATAATAATTATTATTAATAATAAATATTATAATATTATTAGATGTAATACCAATTTTATTATTATTATTATTTTAATATAGTTATTAATGATAATACTATTTTTTATAATATAATAATTATTAATGATAATAATAATAATTAGTATTAATTATATTTATTATTATTGTTATTATCAGCATTACCATTATTAATAATTATATTATAATAATATTATAATAATAATATTATTATAATTATTCTAGTATTATTATATTATTTTATTTTAATAATATAGTTGTTATTCATGATAATAATAAAAATATTATTATAATAATATAAGTATTATTAATGATAATAATAATAATAATAATTATTATTATTATTATATTATTTTAGTAATATAATAATAATAATAATAATAATATAATAATAATAATAATAATAATTCAGGATTGAAATGAAAGCAGGGGGATAAAGGAAGCCCAAACTTTTCATCTGTGGTGTACATACAAGACAGAATTAATTGTCATATTTTTCATAATTGCATTCAAGACTGGCATGATGACCAGAGAGCTACGTTCATATAATAACAATAATAATAATAATATAATAATAATATCAAACATAAACTCTATAAGGTTCCTAAAATATTGTGACAGGTCAATAACACTCAATAGGTTATTACTTAGGTCTATAAATATATATTTTTAATTGTGCAATAAATATTTTACAATAAAAATAATTTAAAAAATATTTGCAAAAATGATTCATATTTTTAAAGTACTCACCCTAACCCTTCCTAACTCTGCCTGGCATCCTCAGGTGGTACCTGCAACCTACCAACAATCCCGTCCGCTTCCGACTTCAACACGGTATTGTCCAGCGACCAGAACACATTAGATGGGACCCATTCCCAGCATTCCCAGCATAGCACCAGCCAGGATGACCTAGACGACATCGAGGAGGGCAACACGTGTCCTGCTGCTGTTCAACTGGCTGATGCTCAGGTGATGAGAAGTTTTTCCAACTTGTATGAACTCCATTCCATCTCGGTTCATCTGTTGTGTTTACATGACCATTGTTCCTCGCTATCTCTTTTACCTACCAGGTGGTTTTCAAGCCTTTGCTGAACTACACAGGAATCCAAGCCCAGGACGCCACTCCTCTTAGCTACAAGATGTATTTTGGAGAACATCTGTCTTTTTCAGGCAACTTGGAGTGTCTGAGAGCAGATATTGTGGACTCCGACACCTCTAAAGAGCGCAAAAACAAAAAATCCAGAAGGTAACACACAACTTATTAATTACTGTGGATAAATGGGAATGTAGTAATTAAATTGACACCCCCCCCCCCCCCCCCCAGCCAGCCAATCCCAGGGCACATATAGACAAACAACCATTCACACTCACATTCATACCTATGGACAATTTGGAGTGGCTAATTAACCTAGCATGTTTTTGGAATGTGGGAGGAAACCGGAGTACCTGGAGAAAACCCACGCATGCACGTGGAGAACATGCAAACTCGACACAGAGATGGCCGAGGGTGGGATTGAACTCGGGTCTCCTAGCTGTGAGGTCTGTGCGCTAAACACTTGTCCGCCGTGCAGCCTAAAACAAATATATTTTTTTGTTTTTTTTCTGTAAAATGTGAGATATACACTGTTAGAAAGCCATCTTTATCATTCATTTTGATTTATTTTTTATTTTATTTTTTATTTTATTTTTATTTTATTTTTATTTTATTTTTATTTTATTTTTATTTTATTTTTATTTTATTTTTATTTTATTTTTATTTTATTTTTATTTTTATTTTTATTTTTATTTTTATTTTTATTTTTATTTTTATTTTATTTTATTTTATTTTATTTTTATTTTATTTTTGTTTTATTTTTGTTTTATTCTTGATTTTATTTTTATTTATTTATTTATTTTTATTATTTTTATTTTTATTTTTATTTTTATTTTTATTTTTATTTTTATTTTTTTTTATTTTTTATTTTTTATTTTTTATTTTTTATTTTTATTTTTTATTTATTTTATTTTATTTTTTAATTTAATTTTTAAAAAATATATTTTTTAGTTTTTTTCTGTAAAATGTAAAATTTATTTTTTTTATTTTTTTTATTTTTTAAAAAGGTTTTTCCATCAATTAACCCAATTTTTTCCATCAATTAACCCAGCATGTTTTTGGAATGTGGGAGGAAACCGGAGTACCCGGAGAACATGCAAACTCCACACAGAGATGGCCAAGTGTGGAGCTTGTGTGATTAATTTATTATAATTAATTAATCATCCTCGGCCCACTGGCTTAGTTTTTCTGAACGAGAAATCTTGTCATCTTTAAATCTTGTGACACGTTTAATAAATAATATGACATTATAGAAGTTTTTTCTGCAATTAAAAACATACTGTATATTTGCCTCTGGATGAGTATTATTACATTATTTTTTAATGAGCGCTAACAAAAATATTTTAATAATTTTTAAATATTTGTGATTTGTGATTTGAACGGGTCTTTTTCCGACCTGATCCCAGCACACGTCATCCATGCTAAAGTCTGTTTTTCCGACTTCCAGGCAAGGGATGGTGAACCTGCCGCCACTTGATTTCAAGCCGGCCCTTCTCATTGAGACGTTCAGCGTAAACGCCGTGGTGATGGAGAAGTCCACCAGCGCTCCGCAGGGCCCGTCCGCGGTCCCACTCTCCTTCCACGACCTCAACCGCCGCCACTACAACACATTCCACTGCGACTTCACCACGGCCTGCCAGTCCATCAGCCAACGCGTGGACATGGCGCTCGTGCGTCTCATCCACCAGTTCAGCACCATGATCGACGACATCAAAGCCACTCAGACGGACATCAAGCTTAACCGTTACACGGCCGGGTCAGCCTCGCCGACGCCGACGTTCAAGGCGCGACCGTATCGACATTTCAGGTCGTCCGACTTCAGCCGCAGCTCACGCGGTAGCCTCAACGGGACCAGGAGTGGCACGCAAACCCTGAAGAGCAAAAGAGGTTTCGGTGGTGGAGGGGCAGGGGTGGTTGGGGGTTTGCCACCCAACGGACCGCCATCAGCCATGGACACGCTCGGTAGACGGGAGCACAGGGGACGCGGATCGCTTGGACGTTCGGAACGTCGCACCTCTAAGGTAACCGGTTTGTTGGTACTCTATATTTTCCTCATGACCGCATAAACACGTACATTTGGACGAGTGGTTAGCACGCAGACCTCACAGCTAGGAGACCAGGGTTCAATTCCACCCTCGGCCATCTCTGTGTGGAGTTTGCATGTTCTCCCCGTGCATGCGTGGGTTTTCTCCGGGTACTCCGGTTTCCTCCCACATTCCAAAAATTAAATTAAATTAAATTAAATTAAATTAAATTAAATTAAATTAAATTAAATTAAATTAAATTAAATTAAATTAAATTAAATTAAATTAAATTAAATTAAATTAAATTAAATTAAATTAAATTAAATTAAATTAAATTAAATTAAATTAAATTATTAGTGAATAATAAAGATGGCTTTCTAACGGCGTATTATCTCACATTTTACAGAAAAAAAACTAAAAAATATATTTGTTTTAGGCTGCACGGCGGTCGAGTGGTTAGCGTGCAGACTTCACAGCTAGGAGATCAGAGTTCAATCCCACCCTCGGCCATCTCTGTGTGGAGTTTGCATGTTCTCCCCGTTCATGCGTGGGTTTTCTCCGGGTACTCCGGTTTCCTCCCACATTCCAAAAACTAGGATGCTAGGTTAATTGATGGAAAAACCTTTAAAAAAAATTGAATTAAAATAAAATATAAAATAAAATATAAAATAAAATATAAAATAAAATATAAAATAAAATATAAAATAAAATATAAAATAAAATATAAAATAAAATATAAAATAAAATATAAAATAAAATATAAAATAAATATAAAATAAATATAAAATAAATATAAAATAATTATAAAATAAAATATAAAATAAAATATAAAATAAAATATAAAATAAATTATATTAAATTAAGATAAATTAAATTAAATTATCAGTAAATGATAAAGATGGCTTTCTAACGGTGTATTATCTCACATTTTACAGAAAAAAAAAATAGATTTGTTTTAGGCTGCACGGCGGAGGAGTGGTTAGCGCGCAGACCTCACAGCTAGGAGATCAATCCCACCCTCGGCCATCTCTGTGTGGAGTTTGCATGTTCTCCCCGTGCATGCGTGGGTTTTCTCCGGGTACTCCGGTTTCCTCCCACATTCCAAAAACATGCTAGGTTAATTGATGGAAAAACTTCAAAATCTAATTTAATCTAATTTAATCTAATTTAATCTAATTTAATTTAATTTAATCTAATTTAATCTAATTTAATCTAATTTAATCTAATTTAATCTAATTTAATCTAATTAGCAGTGAATGATAAAGATGGCTTTCTAACGGTGTATTATCTCACATTTTACAGAAGAAAAAAAAAAGATTTGTTTTAGGCTGCACGGCGGAGGAGTGGTTAGCGCGCAGACCTCACAGCTAGGAGTTCAATCCCACCCTCGGCCATCTCTGTGTGGAGTTTGCATGTTCTCCCCGTGCATGCGTGGGTTTTCTCCGGGTACTCCGGTTTCCTCCCACATTCCAAAAACATGCTAGGTTAATTGATGGAAAACTTTTTAAAAAAGAAAATAATTAAATTTAAAATTAAATTAAATTAAATTATCAGTGAATTATAAAGATGGCTTTCTAACTGTTTATTATCTCACATTTTACAGAAAAAAAACATATATACATATACAAAATATATTTGTTTTAGGCTGCACGGCAAAGTGTAATGCATGCTTACAAACACAAGAGGGAGCCAGTAGTCAGGCATCATGGTAAAACTTGAACTAGATATAACAAACAGTATGTAACTGTAACTGTGTTTAGCTTTACACCAATAACAGTCCTGCCAAAAGCTTTTGTTCACAACAAGGCCCCAAGATGCAATTTAAGGACCCTTCTACAGTAATTGTAAAATATTACGGAATCTCTGTGTCATTTTCCAGGTGTCCAGAAAGGGTTCCCGTGACGTGGCCGATCACACGGCGATCCAGATGGACGACTCGGACTCCATCACGGTGTCGGAGCAGAGCGAGCCGTCAGCAGAATGTTGGCAGAACATGTACAAGCTGCTCAACTTCTACTCGCTCATCTCAGATCCCACAGGCATCCTGGAGAGAAGCTCTGCCGAGAATTGTCTTCCAGGTGGGAATCATTCACCAGCGCTTCTTGACCTCTTTACCACGACCTACCAAATGATTTCACAAGGTCGGATTCAGTAATTGTCCTCATAAACGGCCTTTGTTAAGACACTTAAATGCTCTCCAGTGGTGGTGGTCTTGGTAATGGTAATGGTTTTATTTCATTTGAACATGCATCAGATTACAATTGAATGCATCCCATAATCAGTTCCCAGTTCCACATGTCCAAAAGGAGTAGGAAGAAGCAAAGCTTATTAAATCCTACCCCTCCATCTGGTACTTTTACAATCAGTAACTGTTACATTTGTTCACTTCCTGCTTTCCTAATATAATTTTATATTTTTTAAATTTAATTTAAAAAAAAATGTTTTTAAATTTTTTTTATATTTAAAAAAAACATTTCATGGATTTATTTCATTTGAACATGCATCAGATTACAATTGAATGCATCCCATAATCAGTTCCCAGTTCCACATGTCCAAAAGGAGTAGGAAGAAGCAAAGCTTATTAAATCCTACCCCTCCATCTGGTACTTTTACAATCAGTAACTGTTACATTTGTTCACTTCCTGCTTTCCTAATATAATTTTATATTTTTTTATTTTATTTTTTAAATTTAATTAAAAAAAAAAAATGTTTTTAATTTTTTTTATATTTAAAAAAAAAATTCATGGATTTATTTCATTTGAACATGAATCAGGTTATAATTGAAAGCATCCCATAATCAGTTCCCAGTTCCACAAGTCCGAAAGGAGTAGGAAGAAGCAAAGCTTATTAAATCCTACCCCTCCATCTGGTACTTTTACAATCACTAACTGTTACATTTGTTCACTTCCTGCTTTCCTAATATAGTTTTTTTGTTTTTTTATAAATGTATACATTTTTTATTATTTTGATATTTTATATTATTTATATTATTATAAAATTATTATGATAAAATTTTGTATATTACTTTATTATTATTTATATATTATTATTATTTAAAAAAAAATGTTCATTTGTTTTTTTTTTTGTTTTTTTGTTTTTTTGTTTTTTTTTTGTCACGTACCGAAGTACGTGAATTTATTTTTGTGAGGGGGATAAAATGAATCAATTTTGGACTAAGGCTGAGAAAATTCCGGTTTCCTCCCACATTCCAAAAACATGCTAGGTTAATTAGCCACTCCAAATTGTCCATAGGTATGAATGTGAGTGTGAATGGTTGTTTGTCTATATGTGCCCTGTGATTGGCTGGCCACCAGTCCAGGGTGTACCCCGCTTCTCGCCCGAAAACAGCTGGGATAGGCTCCAGCATTCCCACGACCCTCGTTAGGATAAGCGGTATAAAATGAATATCCATTGCCCATAATATGGTTCCTCTATTTTCCACAGAAGGTGTTCACCGGCCCTCAGAGCCGCTCTGTAACGTCATCTTTGAGAACGAACAACAGGAACCCACCACACCCACAAGGCCCCCGGTTACGGGTGGAAGGCGGCGAAGCCTGGTGAGCTCCGAGCCCCAGCACGTCACCCTCATCGTGTTTGGCATCGGCATGGTGAACCGCACCCACTTGGAAGCGGACATCGGAGGACTCACCATGGAGGCTGAACTCAAGAAGATCCATGGCAGTTTTACCCTCAAGGAGAAGATGAAAGGTCATTCTTAGTAGAAGATTACAAATCACATACAAAATCATATTCTGAATCACATTCTTGGTAGTAAGAAACAATTTTTTTTTTTTGATTGCATCTTTTTGTTGCCCCTGCAGATATCCTCCATCAGAAAATGACTGAGACGTGTGCATCAGCTCACATCGGAGGAGTGAACATCGTACTGCTAGAGGGCTTAACACCAGACATTCAGTACGTACAAAGCCTCTCATCTCACACAAAATATGATTTTTTATATTGTCGTCTTGTTTAGCGTTTTGTACTTTAAAACAAGTGTTACATCCTGACGTACGTAGTACTACACCAGAGGTAGGGAACCTATGGCTCGGGAGCCAGGTAGGGCTCTTTTGATGACTGTATCTGGCTCTCAAGCATTTACCACAATAAAAATGTACATATGTTTGCTAACATTTTAAAGTAAACATCACAGAAATCACAGTTAAAAATATTCAAAATCAACAACTTTCTTATGCATTTTAATTCGTCCATCTATTTTCAACTGCAATATGGCCGACCATATCTATCTTTCCTGATGATATTTTCCAGGTCAAACACCAAAACTCGATTATTACTGGGTAATGCGGTAGTGTACCTCGGTCATTAAGATGTAAATGTAAACTTTCCTCCTTTAGTCAAATAGTCACCTAGCTAAAGCTGCAGAACCAAGCCTTCTGGCAAAGATGGCCAAAAGAATGAAATATACTGAGTACGGTGCAAAACCATGCAGCAGCAGAAGTTGCATTAATGCAGGGGTGCTCATTAAGTCGATCGCGAGCTACCGGTCGATCGCTGGTCGATCGCGGCGTGACATTAAAAAAATATCATCCCCGCATCAATGCCGTCACTTGATTGACATACAGGGCAGCCATTCAGATGACAACTGAATGTTGCCCTTCGGGCGACCAATCAAATCAAACAACGTCTCTAAGTGCAGCAGAACTTACGATGTCAGCCTATCATCCATCCCCGTTACTTGATTGACATACAGGACAACCAGTCAGATGACAACTGAATTTTGACCTTTAGGTCACCGCTCATGCGTAAACAACGATGCAAAGTGCTAAGCTAGTCGGCGAATTGCGTCAGATTTTAAGCCCTCGCTAAAGTTTATGGTCACTAAAATGAGTGAAGGAGCTGGACCAGGTAAAAAGGCAAAAACTGGACCAAGTAAAAAGGCAAAAAACATATCACTTCCATACGGATATGGAATATTATACGGATATTATGATATGGATATTATCCATGACTGATAAACATTTGGAAGTGTGCTTGAGGCTGGCTATCAGCAGCTACTGTCCGGACTATGCATCCCTGGCTGGTTCAATTCAGTGCAAGTCATCAAAGTAAACTCAGGTAATTACAAAAAATGTTAATAGTTAATTATGTGTGTTTTGCAATATTGGCTCATTTGGTTATGTAAGGTACATCAACATACATTCTACGTACAAATAATCCTCAATACATTTGAAAATAAATAGATGTTTTGCATTTTTGTAGTGGGTAGATCATTTTGACTCGGTCATTTTAAAAGTAGCTCGCATGCTGAAAAAGTGTGAGCACCCCTGCATTAATGGCAGCAAGTATTTGATTTATTATTGGACACTGCGCTGCTCACAAAAGTGTGCTGGCCACACCCCCTTGGCGTGGGGTAGTGTGCCTGGTCTACGTAATTAGAGCCCATTATATCTAAAACTGTTGGTCTTACATAAAAATGCACACATTTTATTGCATTCAATGTTTAAAAAAATGTATATGGCTCTCACAGATACACATTTTAAAATATCTGGTCTTCGTGGCTCTTGTAGGCAAAAAGGTTCCCGACCCCTGTTCTACACACATGGGCTATGCAATTAAAAAAAAAAAAAAATGTGGCCAGCACAAACAGGAAGTGGAATAGCTTTTAGATGGAAGACTGTCGTATGTTTCCACTTCATCGGGGCAGTGCCCCTCGCTGCGTTATTAATGCAAATTAATGGTTTTATTTCATTTGAACTTGCATCATGTTACAATTAAATGCATCACAATCAGTTCAGTTTTTTTAAATAAATGTATACATTTTTTATTATTATTTTGATATTTTATATTATTATTTTATATTATCATAAAATTATTATTAAATTTTTTACATTATTTTTATATTATTATTATTTTATTATTATTATTATTATTATTTATATATTATTATTATAAAATGTTTTGTTTGTTCGTTTGTTTTTGTATTTTTTTTTGTCACGTACCGAAGTACGAGGTAATCTGACCAGCCAATGTACTGTCAAACTTGCGACACACGTAAAAAAAATTAATTAAAAACACTTAAAAAAATTTAAAAAAATAAATAAGAAAAACTTAAATTATATTAGAAAAGTGTGAACAAGTTCAAATGAAATTAAACCATTACCAAATTATTTTCTGCATTCACGCAGTAAAACCTTTGCACAAGAGCGAGGCAGAAAAGGTTTAATTTCATTTGAACGTGCATCAGATTACAATTGAATGCATCACATAATCAGTTCCACATGTCCAAAAGGAGTAGGAAGAAGCAAAGCTTATTAAATCCTACCCCTCCATCTGGTACTTTTACAATCGGTAACTGTTACATTTGTTCACTTCCTGCTTTCCTAATATAGTTAAAAAAAAAATTTTTTATAAATGTATACATTTTATTTTTATATTTTATATTATTATTTTATATTATTTTAAAATTATTATAAAAAATATTATTGTTTATGTAATTTTTTTTTTTTAATTTTTATTTTATTTTTGTCACGTTCCGAAGTACTCGGTGATATGAGCATCCAATGCCATAATGGGTACCATAGTAAGTGTCAATATAGTGATATATATATTTACTTCATTAAATATTATATTATATTTACTTCATTATTAAGTAATTTAGTCATTCTATAGACGCTACGTGAGTGCTTACTTGCCGGTTTGGTTTAAATAAAGACCATTTTCTTTCAGGCAGGGGTTTTTGAAGTCTGATATCATGACTTACTATACTGACCATAGAATTATTATGCTGCTATATGCGATACATTCTTAATCCTAGGCGAGTCTTTCACCTTTTTCTCTGCTCTTCCTGTGTTTTGTTCTGTTGCTTCCTCTGAAAACTCCATGCATAGACTGGAGGATTTCCCAACATCTCCTACCAGCACAGCAAAACAAGAGTTTCTGTATGTTATGGCTGCCTTCCAAGGCTCACATACTGTATATTTGTGTTTGGAAAATCAAAATGCTTTTCAGTGTTGATGCGTCATTTGTCTCTCATCGTCTATTCCACATGGGTGTCTGTGTGCATGAAGTCATTTAAAAATTTTAATTTATTTTAGTGGATAAACATTTGCGTTCTTCTCCTTCTCCAGAAAAAAATTAATTAAAAATTTTAATTAACATTTTTAATTTTTAATTTATTTTATCCACTTAAATAAATTAAAAATTAAAAAAAATATTTTTTTTTAATTTAAAATTGTAATTTAAATTTTTAGCAAATGTTTATTCACTAAAATAAATGAAAAATTAATTTTTAATAAATATTTTTAATTTTTAATTTATTTTAGTGGATAAACATTTGCTTTCTTCTCCTTCTCCAGAAAAAAATAAATTAAAAATTTTAATTAACATTTTTAATTTTTAATTTATTAAAAATGTTAATTAAAATTTAATTTATTTTATCCACTAAAATAAATTAAAAATTAAAATTTTTAATAAAAAATTTTAATAAAAAAATTTAATTTAAAATTGTAATTTTAATTTTTAGCAAATGTTTATTCACTTAAATAAATTTAAAATTAAAATTTTTAATTCAAATTTTTTATTAAAATGTTTAATTAATTTTTAAGTATAAATGTTTATCCACTAAAATAAATTACAAATTAAAATTACAATTTTAAATAAAAAATTTGATTTAAAATTTTTAATCTTTCATTTATTTTAGTGGATAAACATTTGCTTACATTTGCGCTTGCAGTACTGCAGTACCGCTTCCCGTAGGACATGTCTTAGTATTTTATTGTCCGGTTACCAAAGTATAACGGTGTATAATGACTACATTAAAGACACTACACAGGCTATAGAAAGTCATGGTTTTATATTCACATAGAATGTGGAGGTCGCTTCAGTATTTTAAACATATAGAAATGGAATAGATGCACCGTGCTCGATGATGCAATACATGCTGTCAACTTGTGAACGTGCCCTCAGTGTCACAGTCACTCATTCGTCTCACATCTGCATGACTTTTCCGTAATCCTGTTGACGTTTCCGCCCTTTTTTCCGCCCTCGTCACTCTCCTTTCTGTGTTGCAGAACCGTGGTCAAATGCAACATCGCCAAATCTCAGGCCTTGTACAGCGCCCAACGCGGACTCAAAACCAACAACGCCGCCGTCTTCAAAGTGGGAGCCATCATGATCAACATCCCCCAGCACCCGGCTACTCTGCACAGCATGATGGTCCGCAGCTCCCATCAGCTCTCGAAGCAGATCTCCGACCTCATCCGCCAGCCATCAAACGTGTACGTCTGCTTTGCTCAAGTCTTCTTCCGATTTTTATTATTAATTTAAAAACTGTCATTTTAATTTAAAAAATGTAATAAAAAAATTTAATTAAAAATTGTAATTTTAATTTTTAGCAAATGTTTATTCACAAAAATAAATTTGAAATTAAAATTTTTAATTCAATTTTTTTATTAAAATTTTTAATTATTTTTAAGTATAAATGTTTATCCACTAAAATAAATTACAAATTAAAATTACAATTTTAAATAAAAAATGTTAATTAAAATTTAACGTCTGCTTTGCTGAAGTCTTCTTCCGATTTTTATTATTAATTTAAAAACTGTAATTTTAATTTAAAAAATGTAATAAAAAATTGTAATTTAAAATTGTAATTTTAATTTTTAGCAAATGTTTATTCACAAAAATAAATTTGAAATTAAAATTTTTAATTAAATTTTTTTTATTAAAATTTTTAATTATTTTTAAGTATAAATGTTTATCCACTAAAATAAATTACAAATTAAAATTACAATTTTAAATAAAAAATGTTAATTAAAATTTAACGTCTGCTTTGCTGAAGTCTTCTTCCGATTTTTATTATTAATTTAAAAACTGTAATTTTAATTTAAAAAATGTAATAAAAATTTTTAATTTAAAATTGTAATTTTAATTTTTAGCAAATGTTTATTCACAAAAATAAATTTGAAATTAAAATTTTTAATTCAATTTTTTTATTACAATTTTTAATTATTTTTAAGTATAAATGTTTATCCACTAAAATAAATTACAAATTAAAATTACAATTTTAAATAAAAAATGTTAATTAAAATTTAACGTCTGCTTTGCTGAAGTCTTCTTCCGATTTTTATTATTAATTTAAAAACTGTAATTTTAATTTAAAAAATGTAATAAAAAAATTTAATTTAAAATTGTAATTTTAATTTTTAGCAAATGTTTATTCACAAAAATAAATTTGAAATTAAAATTTTTAATTCAATTTTTTTATTAAAATTTTTAATTATTTTTAAGTATAAATGTTTATCCACTAAAATAAATTACAAATTAAAATTACAATTTTAAATAAAAAATGTTAATTAAAATTTAACGTCTGCTTTGCTGAAGTCTTCTTCCGATTTTTATTATTAATTTAAAAACTGTAATTTTAATTTTAAAAATGTAATAAAAAAATTTAATTTAAAATTGTAATTTTAATTATTAGCAAATGTTTATTCACAAAAATAAATTTGAAATTAAAATTTTTAATTAAATGTTTTTATTAAAATTTTTAATTATTTTTAAGTATAAATGTTTATCCACTAAAATAAATTACAAATTAAAATTACAATTTTAAATAAAAAATGTTAATTAAAATTTAAAATCTTTCATTTATTTTAGTGGATAAACATTTGCTTTCTTCTCCTTCTCCAGAAAAAGTCTGATACTACAGCCATCAAACGTGTACGTCTGCTTTGCTGAAGTGTTCTTCCGATTTTTATTATTAATTTAAAAACTATAATTTTAATTTAAAAAAATGTAATAAAAAATTTTAATTTAAAATTGTAATTTTAATTTTTAGCAAATGTTTATTCACAAAAATAAATTTGAAATTAAAATTTTAAATACAATTTTTTTATTAAAATTTGTAATTATTTTTAAGTATAAATGTTTATCCACTAAAATAAATTACAAATTAAAATTACAATTTTAAATAAAAAATGTTAATTAAAATTTAACGTCTGCTTTGCTGAAGTCTTCTTCCGATTTTTATTATTAATTTAAAAACTGTAATTTTAATTTTAAAAATGTAATAAAAAAATTTAATTTAAAATTGTAATTTTAATTATTAGCAAATGTTTATTCACAAAAATAAATTTGAAATTAAAATTTTTAATTAAATGTTTTTATTAAAATTTTTAATTATTTTTAAGTATAAATGTTTATCCACTAAAATAAATTACAAATTAAAATTACAATTTTAAATAAAAAATGTTAATTAAAATTTAAAATCTTTCATTTATTTTAGTGGATAAACATTTGCTTTCTTCTCCTTCTCCAGAAAAAGTCTGATACTACAGCCATCAAACGTGTACGTCTGCTTTGCTGAAGTGTTCTTCCGATTTTTATTATTAATTTAAAAACTATAATTTTAATTTAAAAAAATGTAATAAAAAATTTTAATTTAAAATTTTAATTTTACTTTTTAGCAAATGTTTATTCACAAAAATAAATTTGAAATTAAAATTTTTAATTCAATTTTTTTATTACAATTTTTAATTATTTTTAAGTATAAATGTTTATCCACTAAAATAAATTACAAATTAAAATTACAATTTTAAATAAAAAATGTTAATTAAAATTTAACGTCTGCTTTGCTGAAGTCTTCTTCCGATTTTTATTATTAATTTAAAAACTATAATTTTAATTTAAAAAATGTAATAAAACATTTTAATTTAAAATTGTAATTTTAATTTTTAGCAAATGTTTATTCACAAAAATAAATTTGAAATTAAAATTTTTAATTCAATTTTTTTATTAAAATTTTTAATTATTTTTAAGTATAAATGTTTATCCACTAAAATAAATTACAAATTAAAATTACAATTTTAAATAAAAAATGTTAATTAAAATTTAAAATCTTTCATTTATTTTAGTGGATAAACATTTGCTTTCTTCTCCTTCTCCAGAAAAAGTCTGATACTACAGCCATCAAACGTGTACGTCTGCTTTGCTCAAGTCTTCTTCCGATTTTTATTATAGACCGGTAGCCATGTTGAAAGTCTTAAATTAATACTAAAATTAAAATATGACAGCGTTTTCCCCGAGGTTTACTTTATTGGGGGAAAAATATGATTTTTTTTGTTTGTTTTAAATCATCAAAAGTCAATTTTTAATAACATGGGGCGTTTAATAATAATAATAATACATTTTATTTGTATAGCGCTTTTCAAAATACTCAGACACTTTAGGGAAGCGCTACCATGGAAACCAAACCCATCATTTACTGTCTCCATTTTTTTTGTGTGGTTGACGGCAGGGATTATCTACCTTTTTAGCACTCATGGACATTTTTTTTTTTATTATTTGAGGATTTTTATTTTTTTTTAATTTTCAGTACAGTCATTTCTCTCACTGTGCTGTTACTGGAAATTGTTTTTTGGACGTATTATACTTTAATTCTTGTGGAATTGTTGTTATATAATGATGGTGCTGATTAAAAAGGAAGCTGTCAGTGGACCGTAAAAAAAAAAAATAGAAAAAAAAAAAAACACTTTACAGAAGAAGTTGAATAAAAGCAAGTAAACAGAATAAAAGATACATTAAAATACAACATACAACATTTACCACTAATAGCTCACTATTTAATGCAAAAAAACCTGTCCTGATGAATTAAGTATTTTTTTCTATCTCCTCAGTCAACCTCCTAATAGAGAGGACACGCCCACCCCGCAGCCCTCGGACAAAGGATCAAGCATCAATCAAACGCCCGTCGAGGCCAACGAGTTTCCCCAGCTTCCGGAGGGACTGGAAAAGAAGCCCATCGTCCTCAAGTTCAGTGCCATGATGGACGGCATCACCATCGGTGCCGCCCTGCTACCGTCGTTGAAAGCCGAGTACAAAATGGGTCGAATGAAAAGCCACGGCATGACAGGTTGGTGGGAAATCAACTCCAGGGGTGTTATCTGAAAACAGAAAGACCTCATTTATCACAGTTAACTCACTCAATCCCTCTCCGTAGCGGCCATTTTGGTAATGGTAATGGTTTAATTTCATTTGAACATGCATCAGATTACAATTGAATGCATCACATAATCAGTTCCCAGTTCCACATGTCCAAAAGGAGTAGGAAGAAGCAAAGCTTATTAAATCCTACCCCTCCATCTGGTACTTTTACATTTGTTCACTTCCCGCTTTCCTAATATACTTTAATTTTATTTAATTAAATTTTTTAATTTTTAAAATTTTTTTTAAAATTTTTGTAATTTTTAAAATGGTTTTATTTCATTTAAACATGCATCAGATTGATCAGATCAGATGCATGTTTAAATGAAATAAAACCATTAATTTTTTTTTAAAAAAATTAAAAAAATAAAATAAAAATTTTAAATTAAAAGAATTGTAATCTGATTCATGTTTAAATGAAATAAAACTATTTAAAAAAAAATAAAAAATAAAAAAATACAATTAAATAAAATTAAATTATATTAGGAAAGCAGGAAGTGAACAAATGTAACAGTTACTGATTGTAAAAGTACCAGATGGAGGGGTGGGATTTAATAAGCTTTGCTTCTTCCTACTCCTTTTGGACATGTGGAACTGTGAACTGATTATGGGATGCATATAATAAAATTTTATTTAATTGTATTTTTTAATTATTATTATTATTAATTTTTTTAATGGTTTCATTTCATTTGAACATGCATCAGATTACAATTGAATGCATCCCATAATCAGTTCACAGTTCCACATGTCCAAAAGGAGTAGGAAGAAGCAAAGCTTATTAAATCCTACCCCTCCATCTGGTACTTTTACAATCAGTAACTGTTACATTTGTTCACTTCCTGCTTTCCTAATATAATTTAAGTTTATTTAATTGTATTTTTTTATAATTTTTTTTAATAATCTTCAATAAAAATGAGTGAAACTTTGATCCAGCTGCAGTACCACTCCCGTTTTTTCTTCTTTTCTTTTTCTTTTCAACTATTTTTCAAGTCCCAGACAACAAGTTAAGATAACTCATACTAAACTATGACGCGTTCATCTCTCGTGTCTCCTTTTCCAGGAGCCCAAACCAGCTTCACCTTTGAGTTGCCCAATCACAAGCTCTGCTTCCAGTCCAAAGTCTCACCAGTGGACATGTCCGCCATGCCGCCATCAGCTAGCCTCACCTTACCTCCGGTCACCATGTCTGGCGAATACATCATGGAGGACCACGAGAGTCATTCAGACCAGGGCTGGGGTGCTGATGACTTCCCGGCCAAGCAAGGGAATTATCTCCAAGGGAACTACCTGCGCTGCGTGGCTGAGGTAGGGCAGGACTCGGAATGTGGATGTGATGAACGTGATGTGTATTTGGGAATCATGGATGACGGATTCTCAAACTTTTTATTTTTTTATTTTTTTTTAGATCGGCTCTTTTGAACACAACCTGACCACTGATCTGCTAAACCACCTAGTTTTCCTGCAGAAGGTTTTCATGAAGGAGGTCAATGAGGTCATCCAAAAGGTGTCAGGTAAGTCAAATAATAATAATAATAATAATAATAATACGTTTCATTTGTATAGTGGAGAAAAATAGAAGTTTTTAGTTGTTTTTTGAAGGTGAGAAGGTCAGGGCAAGCACGGAGTGAATGGGGCAAAGAGTTCCAAAAGGGGGGGGGCAGCGATGGAGAAGGCTCTGGTTCCCCAGGTTCGGAGCTTGGTCTTAAAGGGGAGTGCCAGGAGGTTGGAGTCTAAGGAGCGAAGGGGACGCAGGGGGATTGTGTGGGTGAAGGAGGTCTGTGAGATATGGAGAGCTTTGTAGGAGATGAGAAGGACCTTGAAATTGATACGTTGGGGGACGGGAAGCCAGTGGAGGATGCCGTCTTTAATTAAAAAAAATTGTTTTGAATTTAAAATTTAAAAGTTTAATTTGTTTTTTTTAAATAAAAAAAATGTTAATGGTTTAATTTCATTTGAACATGCATTAGATTACAATTGAGTGCATCCCATAATTTCACAGTTCCACATAATTTACGTTTTTTTTATTAAATTTTTTAAATAAAAAATTAGTTAAAATTATTTTAAAAAATAATTTTAATTAATTTTATTTATTTATTTATTTTTATGATTTAATTTCATTTGAACATGCATCAGATTACAATTGAGTGCATCACATAATCAGTTCACAGTTCCACATAATTTAAGTTTTTTTTATTAAATTTTTTTAATTAAAAAAATTGTCAAAATTATTTTAAAAATTAATTTTAATTAATTTAATTAATTTATTTATTTATTTATTTTTATGGTTTAATTTCATTTGAACATGCATCAGATTACAATTGAGTGCATCACATAATCAGTTCACAGTTCCACATAATTTAAGTTTTTTTTATTTTTTTTTTAATAAAAAAATTAGTCAAAATTATTTTAAAAATTAATTTTAATTAATTTTATTTATTTATTTTTATGGTTTAATTTCATTTGAACATGCATCAGATTACAATTGAGTGCATCCCATAATCAGTTCACAGTTCCACATAATTTAAGTTTTTTTTATTTTTTTTTAACAACAAAATTAGTCAAAATTATTAAAAATAATAAAAATTTTAAAATAATTTTAATTATTATTTTTTTTATTTTTATGGTTTATTTCATTTGAACATGCATCAGATTACAATTGAGTGCATCACATAATTGGTTCTTAAATTGTTAAAATTATATTATGAAAGCAGGAAGTGAACAAATGTAACAGTTACTGATTGTAAAAGTACCAGATGGAGGGGTAGGATTTAATAAGCTTTGCTTCTTCCTACTCCTTTTGGACATGTGGAACTGGGAACTGATTATGGGATGCATTCAATTGTAATCTGATGCATGTTCAAATGAAATAAAACCATTCCCATAAAACAAATTTAATTGTAATCATTACTGTTTCCTCCCTGATCAATACAGTAATTCTGATATTTGACATGAAATATTAACCTCTACACCACACACTGCAGGAAGAATTGGTACATAACTGTTACAAATACAAATGTATTCTAATTCTAATCTTGTAGGATTGACATGCATGTGTTTTTTTTTCTTCTTCAGGGGTAGAGCAGCCCATCCCGCTTTGGAACGAGCACGACACCTCAACAGATGCAGACAAGCCCAAAATACTTCTCTATTCTCTTAGCCTCATGTTCAAGGTACCTAATATTCAATTATATTCTGTATGAATGTGGACTAAGTCCGTCAAATGATGACTGGGGGGTTTTCAAAGAAATGTCTCCTTTTCACAGGGGATTCAGATGACTGCCACCACCCCGTCGATGCGAGCCGTGCGCTTTGAGACGGGTCTGATTGAGCTGGAGCTATCCAACCGGATCCAGTGCAAAGCTCAGCCCGGTGGGAGCAGCAGTTACCTGAAGCTCTTTGGAAAATGTCAAGTCGATCTCAACCTCGCCCTCGGACAGATTGTCAAGCACCAGGTACGAATGGGTGTGCCCCCCCCCCCCAAGTTGTTTTCTCCCATATGAAAAGTCTTAATGTCACAGTTGCGCATCAGTCACTATAGTGTGTCATTCCGATCGCGAGCTACCGGTCGATCGCGGAGGTGGTACTGGTCGATCGCTGGTCGATCGCGGCGTGACATTAAAAAAATATCATCCCCGCATCAATGCCGTCACTTGATTGACATACAGGGCAGCCATTCAGATGACAACTGAATGTTGCCCTTCGGGCGACCAATCAAATCAAACAACGTCTCTAAGTGCAGCAGAACTTACGATGTCAGCCTATCATCCATCCCCGTTACTTGATTGACATACAGGACAACCAATCATATGACAACTGAATTTTGACCTTTAGGTCACCGCTCATGCGTAAACAACGATGCAAAGTGCTAAGCTAGTCGGCGAATTGCGTCAGATTTTAAAGCCCTCGCTAAAGTTTATGGTCACTAAAATGAGTGAAGGAGCTGGACCAAGTAAAAAGGCAAAAACTGGACCAAGTAAAAAGGCAAAAAACATATCACTTCCATACTGATATGGAATATTATACGGATATTATGATACGGATATTATCCATGACTGATAAACATTTGGAAGTGTGCTTGAGGCTGGCTATCAGCAGCTACTGTCCGGACGATGCATCCCTGGCTGGTTCAATTCAGTGCAAGTCATCAAAGTAAACTCAGGTAATTACAAAAAAATTAATAGTTAATTATGTGTGTTTTGCAATATTGGCTCATTTGGTTATGTAAGGTACATCAACATACATTGTACGTACAAATAATCCTCAATACATTTGAAAATAAATAGATGTTTTGCATTTTTGTAGTGGGTAGATCATTTTGACTCGGTCATTTTAAAAGTAGCTCGCATGCTGAAAAAGTGTGAGCACCCCTGACTTAGGGGAAAAAAATCCTGAAGCAGGTTATCATAATGCGTGCATGAAAAGGGCTTAGATGACTGACCCCACTTTTTTTTTTATGACAGGTTTACGAAGAGGCCGGCTCCGATTTCCACCAAGTGGCGTACTTTCGAACCCGGATCGGTCTGCGAAATGCTCTGCAGGAGGAAATCAGTGGCTCGTCTGACAAGGAGGCCGTTCTCATCACGCTCAACAGGCCAATCGTTTTTGCACAGCCGGTGGCGTTTGATAGAGGTGCGCTTTCTTTTTTCCGTTTTGTCACATCCAATACCAAAAAGTGTATCACATTCTCAATAGATTGTGTACGATTACAATAGATTTTCCATATTTTTTTCGTATACATGGACCCAAATATTCCAATTCTATTCGGGTTATTTACTGAAACAAAGAATGTAAACTTTGTATACACCTCATTCCGAAACAAAAATGCCAATCCGCATGAATATATAATGGGATTCCCATGGCGTGGAATATTCCTTTAACCAATCCGATTGAGGTATCTTGTACCCGCTCAAACGGAAAGTTGTCAAGGTGCGTACTTTCAGCGCACGCTCAGGTGTGACGTAATACGCAGAGGTTTTGAAAATGGCGGCGAGCAGTCATCACTGGACTAGAGCGGAAAGTTCATTTTTTATACAAACTTTAAAAAAAAATGAACGGAATTGCAAGACTGGACGGCTGAAATTTTTTTTTAGTATTTTTAATTTATTATTATTTAATTTATTTATTAAAACTTATTAAAATTTATTTATTAAAATGTATTAAAATTATTAATAAATTATTTATATATATTTTTTATTTATATATATTTATAAATATTCATATTTATTAAAAATTAATCCCATCCCCTTCTTCGGTTTTAAAAATGGCGGCGAGCGGTCATCACTGGACTAGAGCGGAAAGTTCATTTTTTATACAAACTTTTAAAAAAAATTGGAATTGGAAATTGGAAAAAAAACGGAATTGCAAGACTGGACGGCTGAAAAATTATTTATTATTTTTAATTTATTATTATTTAATTTATTTATTAAAACTTATTAAAATTTATTTATTAAAATGTATTAAAATTAAATTTTTATATATATTTTTTAATTTATATATATTTATAAATATTTATATTTATTAAAAATTAATCCCATTCCCTTCTTCGGTTTTAAAAATGGAGGCGAGCAATCGGCACTGGACTGCTGCGGAAATTTTTTTTTGGGATTCAAACAAAATTTCAAGACTTGACGAACGGAAAAACTGGCAATACGGAGTTATTCCGACAAGTGAAAAAAAAAAACTCGAGTAAGTCGGTATCACGTGATGTTGGTGTTTACGTTTTACTGGGCATGCCCTATTGACTATTCTGGTTGATTATAGCGGCGCATGTAGACAAGAGATTGGAATATTCCTTTCCGTGTATACCAGGGGTCTCAAACACGAGGCCCCCCGCCTTGATATGAAAGTTTAATGTTAGTTGCGGCCCCGCGCAAGTTTGATATGGATGCTGTATGGTATCATGTACCCAGAAAAAATTATTACGTTTGATTCATGTTCATGTTAAAGGTTAAATAACTGTTAATAGTTATCCTCCCTATCCATGTGGAAGTGGTAAGTTTTTGGCTATTTAAGTTGAAAGGAAATAACTTGGAGGCTACCGTTTAGGTCGCTAGCTGACTCTAGTTTGCGAGTTAGCATGTGTCTCAAGAGTCTGCAGTTGCGCAATATGTTGTAAATAAAAAGAGTATAAATGTGACTATATATATAATAATCCTTGGCTTGGATTTCTAGGAAACTTTCCACTGCAGTCGGAAAGGAGTCTCTGTAGCTCAGTGGTCTCAAACACGCGGGCCAAAAGTGGCCCGCAGGACACTAGTTTGCGGCCCCCACCTTGATATGAAAGTTTAATGTTAGTGCGGCCCCACGTAAGTTTGATATGGATGCTGTATGGTATCATGTACCCAGAAAAAATTATTACGTTTGATTCATGTTCATGTTAAAGGTTAAATAACTGTTAATAGTTATCCTCCCTATCCGTGTGGAAGTGGTAAGTTTTTGGCTATTTAAGTTGAAAGGAAATAACTCGAAGGCTACCGTTTAGGTCGCTAGCTGACTCTAGTTTGCGAGTTAGCATGTGTCTCAAGACCCTGCAGTTGCGCAATATGTTGTAAATAAAAAAAAGTATAAATGTGACTATACTTTCACATCAAGGCGGGGGCCTCAAACTAGTGTCCTGCGGGCCTCATTTGGCCCGCGGGCCGCGTGTTTGAGACCACTGTCCTAAACTTTTGTGCTTGAGCCCAGTCTCCTGTGTTTGATTAATGTTCATGTTAAAGGTTAAATAACTGTTAATAGTTATCCTCCCTATCCGTGTGGAAGTGGTAAGTTTTTGACTATTTAAGTTGAAAGGAAATAACTTGGAGGCTACCGTTTAGGTCGCTAGCTGACTCTAGTTTGCGAGTTAGCATGTGTCTCAAGACCCTGCAGTTGCGCAATATGTTGTAAATAAAAAAAGTATAAATGTGACTATACTTTCATATCAAGGCGGGGGCCTCAAACTTAGTGTCCTGCGGGCCTCATTTGGCCCGCGGGCCGCGTGTTTGAGACCACTGTCCTAAACTTTTGTGCTTGAGCCCAGTCTCCTGTGTTTGATTCATGTTCATGTTAAAGGTTAAATAACTGTTAATAGTTATCCTCCCTATGCGTGTGGAAGTGGTAAGTTTTTGGCGATTTAAGTTGAAAGGAAATAACTTGAAGGCTACCGTTTAGGTCGCTAGCTGACTCTAGTTTGCGAGTTAGCATGTGTCTCAAGAGTCTGCAGTTGCGCAATATGTTGTAAATAAAAAGAGTATAAATGTGACTATAGTCGTGTTTTGTCATGTCTACAGGGCTCTAATAATGCTTTGTTCATTTTAATCTGAAAAAAATAATTTGTCTACCCACCAACTATATGTGCTTTCTTAAGTTTTTATTATTTGACGTTTTATTATTATTATTATATTTATTTTTTACTGATTGATTGATTTTCTTTATTCTTGATTTATTTATTTTTCATCTTATTTTGTGTAGAAAAATAAAAAGTTGCTTTTTCTCTTGTTTATTTCCAACCATGACTTTGTAACGCTCTTCTTATCTACCCGGGTATCCTCTGCAGCTGTGCTCTTCTGGCTGAATTACAAGGCAGCGTATGACAACTGGAATGAACAGCGTCTGGCCCTGAACAAGGACATCCATGTGGCCACTAAAGAGGTGGTGGACAAGCTGCCAGGAATCCAGCAGACCTCGGCCCAAGCCTTCAGTACCCTCTTCCTTCAACTGACCGTCAATGACCTGGGCATCTGCCTCCCCATCACCAACACATCCCAGGTAATCGGCTTTAATTAATATTTAAGGACTTAGAATAGAATCGTTTTTTTTTTTACATTTGGTAAATTATATTCATTAATTCATTCATTTTCTACCGCTTTTTCCTCACGAGGGTTGCGGGGGTGCTGGAGCCTATCCCAGCTGTCTTCTTGGGGCGAGAGGCGGGGTACACCCTGGACTGGTGGCCAGCCAATCACAGGGCACATATAGACAAACAACCATTCACACTCACATTCATACCTATGGACAATTTGGAGTCGCTAATTAACCTAGCATGTTTTTGGAATGTGGGAGGAAACCGGAGTACCCGGAGAAAACCCATGCATGCACGGGGAGAACATGCGAACTCCACGTAGAGATGGCCGAGGGTGGAATCGAACTCGGGTCTACTAGCTGTGAGGCCTGCACGCTAATCACTCAGCCCGATTGTAAACATTAATTCATTCATTTTCTACTGCTTATCCTCACAAGGGTCGCGAGGGGGTGCTGGAGCCTATCCCAGTTGTCTTCTTGGGGCGAGAGGCGGGGTACACCCTGGACTGGTGGCCAGCCAATCACAGGGCACATATAGACAAACAACCATTCACACTCACATTCATACCTATGGACAATTTGGAGTGGCTAATTAACCTAGCATGTTTTTGGAATGTGGGAGGAAACCGGAGTACCCGGAGAAAACCGGGGAGAACATGCAAACGCCACACAGAGATGGCCGAGGGAATTGAACTCGGGTTTCCTAGCTGTGAGGCCTGCGTGCTAACCACTCGACCGCCGTGCAGTCCTATTTGTCTCTTTACTCCAGAATTTCTTTCTACCCCAAAATGTCATTTTTTTTAGCAACCATTTTTAACAACTTATAGTTTAGTATTACAGTTTGTTGACGTTCCTCATTCAAATGTCAGTTGATGTTAGACTTCTACTACGACTTTGATGTAAAGCATATTTGGGTATATTATTACCATGCCATGACTTATTTCCATAGAAAGGACAAGCACCTGGTACAGAGGGCGTCAACTCTGAATCGGGTCCCCGCAAATCAAAATCCCAAAAAGTAAACCTGCTATTTATTTACCTTGTAATGTCTCACTGAGGGGACAATCAATGGCTGACTGTCAACGTCAATCTTCTGTTGCAAATTTGCATTGTCTAAAACGGTGGTGACTTCAAAGTTCAATTCCCAACTTTTGTCTTTACTAACAGAGGTGGTGGTATCTGAATCGTTTTCGGCGTGGGCCTTAACTTTGGGTTAAAACCACATGAAATAATGTCATTCTTTTTCAGGACAATCACTTTTTTTTTTAAATACCAAATGATTAAATTCACTAAATCACTTGTGGGAGCAAGCATGTTGAACTTAAATTACCTGAATTTTTGCAATTCATTGTCTAAATTTGTTTAAATACATTGATATTATGATCTGATACATGTTGTGTATTCAGAAATTCAGGTAATATGGGTAATGGTTTTCCTGTCGTGAAATGTCGTGGTAACATTCCACTGTAGCTTTTCGTCGTTCGATTGTATTGATTGTAAGATATCCCTTTATTCGTCCCTCAGTGGGGAAATTTGTATTGCAGAGCAGCAAAGAGTACAGAATCAGTTAAGCAGTACAAAATACACAATATAAAAAATTATAACAAATTAACAATTTTACCAGAGTTATGAAAAAAAAAAGGCCAGTAAGGATAATTCATAATGCCGCCTACAGAGAACATACTAACTCCTTATTTCTAAAATGACAAATACTTCAACTTGCTGATATAGTTCATCTAATTAAACAGCTAAAATAATGCATAAGGCTAAAAATAAACCAATTAGCTAAAAATGTCATCCAATACTTCTCTACAAGAGAGGAGAAATATGATCTCAGGGAAGAACTCCATTTGAAACACTTCTATGCTAGGACTACGTTATGCTAGCCATAGCATTTCAGTATGTGGAATCAAACTATGGAATGGATTGAGTAAGGACCTCAAACAATGCACATATTAGGAAAGCAGGAAGTGAACAAATGTAACAGTTAGTGATTGTAAAAGTACCAGATGGAGGGGTAGGATTTAATAAGCTTTGCTTCTTCCTACTCCTTTTGGACATGTGGAACTGGGAACTGATTATGGGATGCATTCAATTGTAATCTGATGCATGTTCAAATGAAATAAAACCATTAAAAAAAAAATTAAAACAATTAAAAACATTTTTTAATTAAAAAAATAAAATAAAAAACTCAAATTGTATTATGGAAAGCAGGAAGTGAACAAATGTGAACAAACTGTGAACTGATTATGTGATGCATTCAATTGTGATATGATGTTCAAATGAAATAAAACCATAAAAAAATTTTAAAAAATTAAAAAAAAAAATTTAATTAAAATAAAAAATGTGTATTATGGAAAGCAGGAAGTGAACAGATGTAACAGTTAGTGATTGTAAAAGTACCAGATGGAGGGGTAGGATTTAATAAGCTTTGCTTCTTCCTACTCCTTTTGGACATGTGGAACTGTGAACTGATTATGGGATGCATTCAATTGTAATCTGATGCATGTTCAAATGAAATTAAACCATGAAAAAAAATGTTAATAAAAAAAAATAAAAAACACATTAAAAAAGCAAAAAAAAAAACTAATTATATTAGGAAAGCAGGAAGTGAACAAATGTAACAGTTAGTGATTGTAAAAGTACCAGATGGAGGGGTAGGATTTAATAAGCTTTGCTTCTTCCTACTCCTTTTGGACATGTGGAACTGGGAACTGATTATGGGATGCATTCAATTGTAATCTGATGCATGTTCAAATGAAATAAAACCATAAAAAAATTAAAACAATTAAAAAAAAGTTTTTTTAATAAAAAAAATAAAATTAAAAAAACTCAAATTATATTAGGAAAGCAGGAAGTGAACAAAGACAGCTTTTTTCTAAACAACAAATATCTCACGAGATCTCATGACACCCATAATCATGATATTAGTATAATATCTAAAAGTGATAAAAAGCAAAGTGAAGTGTTACCATTCAAGTATTTATGTTTACTTGTACTACCGAGTCACTCATCCCACTTTCCCGCTTCACCACCAGGCAAACCACAGCATAGATTTCGACACCGGCTCAGCTCTGGTTTTAACCATTGAGAGCACGTTGATCACCGCCTGCTCATCCGAGTCCTTGGTGAGCAAAGGTCACTTCAAGAATTTCTGCATCCGTTTCGCGGAAGGCTTTGAGACCTCTTGGGACGACTGGAAACCCGAAATCCGAGGCGATCTGGTCATGAATGCTTGTAAGTGAAAACACTTTACAGTTTCCTGTGACTGAATTTCATTCATCATTGAAGTATTTTGGTCATGTGTACTCAGGTATAGTACCCGATGGTACATACGAAGTATGTTCCAGGACCACGGGGCAGCCTTCTGCTGGTAAGTCGATAAAATATATCCGACACTTCACTTTCTATCTGAATTTTAAATTTTCATTCTTGTTCCTTGCGTCTTGGTCTTGGTCTTTCAGAGAGCAGTAGTGCTGGCACGTGGACCCTGAACGTGCTTTGGAAAATGTGCGGCATCGATGTTCACATGGACCCCAACATCGGAAAGCGCCTCAACGCTCTGGGAAATACGTTGACGTCACTGACGGGAGAGGACGACGTGGAAGACATCGGCGACCTCAACTCGGTCAACATGGCAGACCTTTCAGATGAAGACGACTGTGACACCATGTCCCCCACCGTACACTTGGTCAGTCCATATTTACTTTGTGTGGTTTTTTTTTGTACATTTGTTGTAAGACAGTAATAGTAGTCCATAACAAAAATAAAGATTAGTTTACAAAATATCATAAAACAATAACACAAAAGACAAGAGATGTATCGTATATACCCCAGTAGGTCCTTCTTGTCTGACGTCACGGCATCTACTCATGTCCTCGCTTAACATGTTTTTTGGTGGTGATGTTTTGCGGCATGACAAGTTGTATTTTGCGGCCCGGGACTTCAATTCTTCCATGGGCAAGATCAGTGTTACTTCCATAGGCAAGCCCCACACACACACATACACACACACACTCACATACGTTTTCTTCTTTTCCATCCCCTCCTGCTCCGGTCGCTCCAAATTTGCAATAAATCACCAAATAAAGCCAAATAATACTCCGTATAACTGGGAGATGTAGCTTACTATTTTCCCTAGCAGAGCAAATCTAAAGGGCATTTAGATAATAATACTGTAATAATACATAATGATTATAATAATAATTATGATTATGATAATAATAATAATAATGATGATGATGATGATAATAATAATAATGTCTGCCCCAATGGCTGGACATGATGATGATGATAATAATAATAATAATAATAATAAGAAGAAGAAGAAGAAGAAGAAGAAGAAGAATATATAATAAGAATATAATAATAATAATGGCTGGACAGGATGATGCTGCTGCTGCTGATGATAATAATAATAATTATTATTATTATCTTTATCATCATCATCCTGTCCAGCCATTATTATTTTTATTATTATAATAATATATAATAATAATAATTTTTATTAGTAGTAGTATTATCTTTATCATCATCATCATCATCCTGTCCAGCCATTGGGGCAGTCATTATTATTATTATTATTATATATTATTATTATTATCATCATCATCATCATCCTGTCCAGCCATTGGGGCAGACATTATTATTATTATATTGTTATCATTATTATCATCATCATTATTATCATCATGTCCAACCATAATAATAATAATAATAATAATAATAATTTTAATAATAATAATTTAATAATAAAATAAGCCATTGGGGCAGACATTATTATATTGTTATTATCATTATTATCATCATCATTATTATTATCATCATCATCATCATCCTGTCCAACCATAATAATAATAATAATAATAATAATAATAATAATAATAATGTCTGCCCCAATGGCTGGACAGGATGATGATGATGATAATGATAATAACAATAATGATAATAATGATGATAATATCTGCCCCAATGGCTGGACAGGATGATGATGATAATAACAATAATAACAATGATAATGATAATAATAATATCTGCCCCAATGGCTGGACAGGATGATGATGATAATAACAATAATAATGATAATGATAATGATAATGCCCCAATGGCTGGACAGGACAAAAAAATCCATCAGCACAACATGCAACAGGTAAGTAAACACAACTCCTACTATGGGAACAATTATTATAAATAATAATGTTATTATGTAAACACATCATTTCAGCTCTTTTTTTTCTTTTACAATTCCAATTCAAATTTCATCAACATAAGCAGGATTTTTTTGGTCATTTTAATGAAGTATGATGATATTTTTATTATGTTTATGTAAAAAGTTGTTGACATGTTTGTGTGGAAAAACCTTGAATAACTCCAACAGTAGAATTTAGCGGCTTCTGGAAATTAGCTCATATGGAAAACACAGGAAACCAACCACACGTCATTTCCAAAATATGACATCATTGATTTGTCCCTAACGTGTTCCTGCAGAGTCCAGAGAGCCAGTTCAGCCCACGGCTGACATTAAAGAAACGTCTGGTAAACCACATCCTGGGCCTCAGTCCCAGACCTCAGAGTGTATCTGTCCCGGCCGACTACTTAAACTGTCCCACCCCCCGCCTTTCCGCGGGCAGTACCCGGGAACAAAGACCACTCTCCTGGGCATGTGTATGTAGCCAGCCTGGTGTCAAAATTCTTTTTCCGAGATGTCGGACCTTTCTGTAAACAAATGGTTGCAAAATTCTAAGCAATACTACAACTAAATAATAAAAACTACTTCAAAATAGTATTGCTTAGAATTTGGACTCCTCATTAAGATGTGCAGTAATTTTGGGTGAGATGACATAAATCGGTGTTGCACAATCGTCGGAAAGATCTCAAATTATCTTTCCTTCCTTCACTTTGTCGGTGATGGTGGTGTCGGTGTCCCTGGTTTTCGTGACTTTCGCTTCATATTACCACATATTTGATTGAATTCTAATAAGAATAATAACACATTAATTACCCACTCGGAGACGTGTCTGGACATGTTTTCAAGATGGGGATTCGGTGGCTTTGAATTGTTATCAACATTGTCCCCGTTGTCCCAACAGGAGACGGTTGATCCCAGGAGGCAGATGCTGATGGGAAACCAGGTGGTCGACCCTCGAGGCAGGAAGTTTACCAAGAGGGTAGTGGATATCCGAGAGCTAAACGAACAGGCCAAGGTCATCGATGACCTCAAGTAAGAGTCTGGCGTCAACACTGACACTTTACATGTTTAATTATGCAAAGGGCAAGACATTAAGATAGGCGTACTAACAATCAATTAGATGTTTTAATTGCAATTCATTTGCAATAAATTTTAATGATAGTTTGCTTTTAATTTTTTTTGTCTTTGAAATGTTGACTTTATTTTTAGGACCTATGTTCCCTTAGTTTTTTTTTTGTAAGTTTCTTGTTTTTATTTTTTATTCTTTAATTTTTTTAATATTTTTAATTTATTTTTGTAATATTTTTAATTTAATTTTTTAAATATTTTTAATTTATTTTTTTTTATATTTCTAATTTAATTTTTTTTAAATATTTTTAATTTAATTTATTTTTAAATATTGTTGATTTAATTTATTTTTACATATTGTCAATTCAATTTATTTTTAAATATTGTTGATTTTATTTATTTTTACATATTGTCAATTTAATTTATTTTTAAATATTGTTAATTTAATTTATTTTTAATTTATTTTAAAATATTTTTTAATTTAATTTATTTTAAAATATTTTAAATTTATTTTAAAATATTTTAAATTTATTTTAAAATATTTTAAATTTATTTTAAAATATTTCTAATTTCTTTTTACATATTTTTAATTTATTTTTACATATTTTTAATTTATTTTTAAAATATTTTTTATTTAATTTATTTTTAAAATGAGATGGCCGAGGGTGGAATTGAACTTCGGTCTCCTAGCTGCGAACCACACAAGCAAAATCACTAAGCAAAATTCCCAGTTTGAAACACATGACTGCAGTCTGCATGCCCTGCAGATTTATGGTTAACCGTGCTCTTAAAGTGTTCTCTATCCTGTGAAAACTCCTTAGGAAATTGGGTGCAAGTGAAGGCACCATCAACCAAGAGATTCAGCGTTACCAACAGCTGGAGTCTGTGGCCGTCAATGACATCAGACGAGATGTCAGAAAGAAGCTGCGTCGTTCCAGCATGAGGGTAAGCTCTCCTCTCAAAGGCACTAGCCACGACTCAAGAACGACATTGTTTCCTTCGTAACTTCAAATATTCATAACTTTTAATATTTATGACTTTGTTTTTGTCCCTTTGCTAGGCGGCCTCCCTAAAGGATAAGTGGGGTCTTGGCTACAAACCAAGCTACAACCGCTCCAAAAGCATCTCAACAGCAGCAGGTCGACCACCTTTAAAAAGGATGGACAGACAGAGGTAACGACGGCAAGATAATTCATTCAAGTCGATCAAATTATAACAACGGCTAAAAATGGGCATAATTAATTTTTGATCCGAGGCAATTTTCTTGAAGCGATGGATGCGCACTATGTACTGCTGCCAGCCCTCAGTATAATATGCAGTTAAATGAGGACCAAATATTATGAATGAAAGATTGACTGCAAATAACTACAAGAGAGAGAGAATAATAATTATAATAATATTATAATAATAATAATAATAATAATAATAATAATAATAAAAATAATAATAATATTTTTTTTTTAATAAAGCTTGAATTTAACAGGAAAATAAAATTCTGCATGAATAGAAGAAGACATGGGCTGATTTAAATGGCAATGTCTGCCTATAAATAAAAAAACTACCAAGATAGTATCCACACTATATAAAAATGTAATGGAGGTAAGAGCGAATATTCATTATATTAAAGAAAAATGGTAAAAAGAACTCAAAACAAACATTCCAGAAACTGAATAGTTGGGTATGATTATGACCCAAAA
>NC_080478.1:19425620-19438120 GCF_030265055.1 Doryrhamphus excisus
ATAAGTCGCACTTTTTTTCATAGGTTGGCTGTTCCCGCGACTTGAAATCAAGTAGCGGCAGGTTCACCATCTCTTTGCCTGGAAGTATTAATGCATTAGCATCGCATAGCATTAGCACTTCATAGCATTAATGAAGTGTGTAAGGGTTAGGTCGGAAAAAGACCTGTTCAAATCGCAACGCAATTTTCATTGCACGTTACATTATTCAAATATTTTTGTTAGCGCTTTAGTGCGACTTATGTATGTTTTTTTTCCCTTATTATGCATTTTGGGCCTTGTGCGACGTATACTCCGGAACGACTTATGTATGTTTTTTTTTTATACCTAATGATGCATTTTTGGCCTTGTGCGACTTATACTCCAGTGCGACTTATGTATGTTTTTTTTATACCTAATTATGCATTTTTGGCCTTGTGCGACTTATACTCCGGTGCGACTTATGTATGTTTTTTTCTACCTAATTATGTATTTTTGGCATTGTGCGACTTATACTCCGGTGCGACTTATGTATGTTTTTTTCTACCTAATTATGCATTTTTGGCCTTGTGCGAGTTATACTCCAGTGCGACTTATGTATGTTTTTTTCTACCTAATTATGCATTTTTGGCCTTGTGCGACTTATACTCCAGTGCGACTTATGTATGTTTTTTTCTACCTAATTATGCATTTTTGGTTTTGTGCGACTTATACTCCGGTGCGACTTATGTATGTTTTTTTCTACCTAATTATGCATTTTTGGCCTTGTGCGACTTATACTCCAGTGCGACTTATGTATGTTTTTTTCTACCTAATTATGCATTTTTGGTCTTGTGTGACTTATACTCCAGTGCGACTTATGTATGTTTTTTTTCTACCTAATTATGCATTTTTGGCCTTGTGCGATTTATACTCCGGAACGACTTATGTATGTTTTTTCCTACCTAATTCGGCATTTTTGGCCTTGTGCGACTTATACTCCAGTGCGACTTATGTATGTTTTTTCCTACCTAATTATGCATTTTTGGCCTTTTGCGACTTATACTCCAGTGCGACTTATGTATGTTTTTTCCCCTATTTATGCATTTTTAGCCTTGTGTGACTTATACTACAGAGCGACTTATAGTCCAGAAAATACGGTACTATTACTAATAATAATATAATAGAAGAGAAATTAAATCAATTAATAAAATTAAAAATATATTTTTCTTATATATAATGCGCATTTGCGCAGAACAGAGAGAGACACTTTTTATAGTAGAAAAAAAACAACCCCTCTTGCATTCCGGTCAATACTGTAATTATTTCTGTTTTGATGTAATATTTATATTCCCATTGAACACTTTTGCTCCTTTTCTTTTCAGCCAAGCGCCTCACAGGAAACCATCGGGCTTTTCTGCAGTCAGTCAGTTGTTCAGCGAGCGTTGGCCAAGTACGCCTGGCAGTCGGGGTTTCAGTGGCCCAACCACTGAAAGAAACATCGACTTTGAGCTCGACGTTCGTGTGGAGATCGACAGCGGGAAATGTGTTCTTCATCCCAGCACTCAACAACCTGAGCACGAGGACATTTCTTTCAAGAGGTGCAGTAAACGTCATCTCCTTTACAGTCTTGTCTCAGTCTCTGGAGGTCAGGAATAATCAAATTGCATATATATATATATATATATATATATATATCTCACTATATTGACACTTACTATGGTACCCATTATGGCATTGGATGCTCATATCACCTTGTACTTCGGTACGTGACAAAATTAAAATAAAAAAAAAAGACAAAAATGAAAAAAAAAAAATTTTAATTAAAAAAAAAAAAAAAAAATTTAATTAAAAAAAAAAAAAAAACTTTTGCACAAGCTACAAAATCTAGCGGTTCCATTTCTCTGTGTATTTTTCTCACCTTTGCTTCACAAATTATCACAAATCTTCACTAAAGATAAAAATGTACTGCAAAAAAAGGCCAGTAAGGATAATTCATAATGCCGCCTACAGAGAACATACTAACTCCTTATTTCTAAAATCACAAATACTTCAACTTGCTGATATAGTTCATCTTCAAACAGCTAAAATAATGCATAAGGCTAAAAAATAACCAATTAGCTAAAAATGTTGACACTTACTATGGTACCCATTATGTCATTGGATGCTCATATCACCGAGTACTTTGGTACGAGGTACATTATTAAAAAAAACAACAACAAAAAAAACCTTAAACTGTATTATGGAAAGCAGGAAGTGAACAAATGTTACAGTTACTGATTGTAAAAGTACCAGATGGAGGGGTAGGATTTAATAAGCTTTGCTTCTTCCTACTCCTTTTGGACATGTGGAACTGGGAACTGATTATGGGATGCATTCAATTGTAATCTGATGCATGTTCAAATGAAATTAAACCATTAAAAACAATTTTTTTAATTAAAAAACTAATAAAATTTTTAAATTTACATTTTTTATTTAAAACAAAATTTTAAAATTAAATAAAAAAATGTAATAAAAAAAACTTAAATTATATTAGGAAAGCAGGAAGTGAACAAATGTAACAGTTAGTGATTGTAAAAAAAAAAATTTAAAAACATTTTTTAATTAAAAAAAACAAATAAAATTTTTACATTTATTTAAAACAAAATTTTTAAATTAAATTTAAAAAATTAAATTAAAAAAACTTAAATTATATTAGGAAAGCAGGAAGTGAACAAATGTAACAGTTACTGATTGTAAAAGTACCAGATGGAGGGGTAGGATTTAATAAGCTTTGCTTCTTCCTACTGCTTTTGGACATGTGGAACTGGGAACTGATTATGGGATGCATTCAATTGTAATCTGATGCATGTTCAAATGAAATTAAACCATTACCATTAAAAAAATTGTGTAATTTTATTAAAAAATTTGATTGTGTTAATCAATTCGAAATCGATTGTTAAATTCAACCCCCCTCTACCTCAAAAGCACAGTTGCACTCATGCAGTTTACTAATAAGATTTTAATTTTAAAATTTTGCCCAAAATTTTGAACATTAGCCAAAAAAAAACCTAACACACTAACCGGATGCTAACGTCCAATTTTCATGACTTTTTGCCCGTTTTCTAGGAGCTGTGATCGCAGCCTTCGGAGTCTCGACCAGGAATCACCCCCCAAGAAGAAAAAAATGCAGCCCACTTATATCTCCACCACTCATCTGCTCGCCGGCAAGAAATGTCCCTCTTCCCTGCAGACCAAATCCAACGACCTCGAGACCACCGTTTTCTATATTCCGGGAGTGGATGTAAAGGTCAGTTTCTCCATCAGCAATCCAAAAATGGCCACTGTTTGTAATAGAGCGTATCGCTTTGAATTATTCATTATTAATTATTAATTTTTTAATTATTCATTCTCCCCCTCAAATTCCAGTTGCACTATAACTCCAAGACCCTTAAGACCGAGTCGCCGAATGCCTCGCGTGGATCCTCGCTCTCGCGCACTCTCTCCAAAGAGTCCAAGCTGTATGGTATGAAAGATCATGGTCCTCCAAACGCTCAATTGCGTGTCCAAGCGCAGGGGTGTGGGCAAACTACGGCCCGGGGGCCACATGCTGCCCACCAAGTGTTTGAATCCGGCCCGCCAGTTGCTTTCTAAATATTTCAACTTTTAACACACAAACTGGCAACATGACTTGCGAGTTGGATGTCTTATGTAGTAAAAAAAAAAAACAACAAAACTGTCAAATTAAATTGGAATAATTTAATTAAAATGTAATTAAAAATTAAAAGTAAAATTAAAGACATATTCCATATTTTAAAATTTTACCCAAAATTTTGAACATTAGCCAAAAAAAAAAAAAACACACTAACCGGATGCTAACTTCCACTTTTCATGACTTTGCGTGACAAGCGCAGGGGTGGGCAAACTACGGCCCGGGGGCCACATGCTGCCCACCAAGTGTTTGAATCCGGCCCGCCAGTTGCTTTCTAAATATTTCAACTTTTAACACACAAACTGGCAACATGACTTGCGAGTTGGATGTCTTATTGAGTAAAAAAAAACAAACAACAAAACTGTCAAATTAAATTGGAATAATTTAATTAAAATTTAATTAAAAAATTAAAAGTAAAATTAAAGACATATTCCATATTTTAAAATTTTACCCAAAATTTTGTACATTAGCCAAAAAAAAAAAAACACACTAACCGGATGCTAACTTCCGCTTTTCATGACTTTGCGTAACCTAGCGCAGGGGTGGGCAAACTACGGCCCGGGGGCCACATGCTGCCCACCAAGTGTTTAAATCCGGCCCGCCAGTTGCTTTCTAAATATTTTAACTTTTAACACACAAACTGGCAACATGACTTGCGAGTTGGATGTCTTATTTAGTAAAAAAAAACAACAAAACTGTCAAATTAAATTGGAATAATTTAATTAAAATTTTATTAAAAATTAAAAGTAAAATTAAAGACATATTCCATATTTTAAAATTTTACCCAAAATTTTGAACATTAGCCAAAAAAAAAAACACACAAACCGGATGCTAACTTCCGCTTTTCATGACTTTGCGTGACCTAGCGCAGGGGTGGGCAAACTACGGTCCGGGGGCCACATGTGGTCCACCAAGTGTTTGAATCCAGCCCGCCAGTTGCTTTCTAAATATTTCAACTTTTAACATACAAACTGGCAACATGACTTGCGAGTTGGATGTCTTATTTAGTAAAAAAAAACAAAAAAAAACCTGTCAAATTAAATTGGAATAATTTAATTAAAATTTAATAAAAAATTTAAAGTAAAATTAAATTTTAATCATTAAATTAAATTACAATTTTATTAAAAATTAAAAGTAAAATTAAATTTTAATCATTAAATTAAATTACAATTTTATTAAAAATTAAAAGTAAAATTAAAGACATATTCCATATTTTAAAATTTTACCCAAAATTTTGAACATTAGCCAAAAAAAAAAAAAAAAAAAAACACACTAACCGGATGCTAACTTCCGCTTTTCATGACTTTGCGTGACAAGCGCAGGGGTGGGCAAACTACGGCCCGGGGGCCACATGCGGCCCACCAAGTGTTTGAATCTGGCCCGCCAGTTGCTTTCTAAATATTTCAACTTTTAACACACAAACTGGCAACATGACTTGCGAGTTGGATGTCTTATTTAGTAAAAAAAAAACAAAAAAAAACTGTCAAATTAAATTGGAATAATTTAATTAAAATTTAATTAAAAAATTAAAAGTAAAATTAAATTTTAATCATTAAATTAAATTATAATTTTATTAAAAATTAAAAGTAAAATAAAATTTTAATCATTAAATTAAATTACAATTTTATTAAAAATTTAAAGTAAAATTAAATTTTAATCATTAAATTAAATTACAATTTTATTAAAAATTAAAAGTAAAATTAAATTTTAATCATTAAATTAAATTACAATTGTATTAAAAATTAAAAGAAAATTAAATTTTAATCATTAAATTAAATTACAATTTTATTAAAAATTAAAAGTCAAATAAAATTTGAACAATTTAATTCAATTGAAATTTAATTTTAATAATTTGATGTAGTCTGATGTTTAATGTGTTCCTGAAAAAAGGGACAACATTTTTAATAACATTTCAACTTTTAACACACAAACTGGCAACATGGCTTGCGAGTTGGATGTCTTATTGAGTAAAAAAAAACAAAAAAAAAACTGTCAAATTAAATTGGAATAATTTAATTAAAATTTTATTAAAAAATTAAAAGTAAAATTAAATTTTAATCATTAAATTAAATTACAATTTTATTAAAAATTTAAAGTAAAATTAAATTTTAATCATTAAATTAAATTACAATTTTATTAAAAATTAAAAGTAAAATTAAAGACATATTCCATATTTTAAAATTTTACCCAAAATTTTGAACATTAGCCAAAAAAAAAAAAAAAAACACACTAACCGGATGCTAACTTCCGCTTTTCATGACTTTGCGTGACCTAGCGCAGGGGTGGGCAATCTACGGCCCGGGGGCCACATGCGGCCCACCAAGTGTTTGAATCCGGCCCGCCAGTTGCTTTCTAAATATTTCAACTTTTAACATACAAACTGGCAACATTACTTGCGAGTTGGATTTCTTATTTAGTAAAAAAAACAACAACAAAACTGTCAAATTAAATTGGAATAATTTAATTAAAATTTAATAAAAAAAATTAAAAGTAAAATTAAATTTTAATCATTAAATTAAATTACAATTTTATTAAAAATTAAAAGTAAAATTAAATTTTAATCATTAAATTAAATTACAATTTTATTAAAAATTAAAAGTAAAATTAAAGACATATTCCATATTTTAAAATTTTACCCAAAATTTTGAACATTAGCCAAAAAAAAAAACACACTAACCGGATGCTAACTTCCGCTTTTCATGACTTTGCCTGACCTAGCGCAGGGGTGGGCAAACTACGGCCCGGGGGCCACATGCTGCCCACCAAGTGTTTGAATCCGGCCCGCCAGTTGCTTTCTAAATATTTCAACTTTTAACATACAAACTGGCAACATGACTTGCGAGTTGGATGTCTTATTTAGTAAAAACAAAAACAACAACAAAACTGTCAAATTAAATTGGAATAATTTAATTAAAATTGAATTAAAAATTAAAAGTAAAATTAAATTTTAATCATTAAATTAAATTACAATTTTATTAAAAATTAAAAGTAAAATAAAATTTTAATCATTAAATTAAATTACAATTTTATTAAAAATTAAAAGTAAAATTAAATTTTAATCATTAAATTAAATTACAATTTTATTAAAAATTAAAAGTAAAATTAAATTTTAATCATTAAATTAAATTACAATTTTAGTAAAAATTAAAAGTAAAATTAAATTTCAACAATTTAATTCAATTGAAATTTAATTTTAATAATTTGATGTAGTCTGATGTTTAAAGTGTTCCTCAAAAAAGGGACAACATTTTTAATAACATTTTTACACATAAAATTAGACAAATAATTCAAGGAAAATTATGTTAAATATATGTTCTGCCCCCCCCCCCCCCCCCCCCCCGACAATTTTGTTAACTCAATGCGGCCCACGAGTCCAAATGTTTGCCCACACCTGTCCTAGCGCCATCTGTAGCCACTAACACTCCAGTGCCACGCCTCTTCCATTGCATCCTTGTGCATATTAAAAAAAAAAGCTACATTAATTTAGCGTATTTTTCTTCGCCCAAAGGCATGAACTTCAACTTGTTTAACGTCAACGTGTGTTTCTAGCCAAAGCTAAAGGAAGCGGAGGAGTGAAAACAGCCAAGCTGTACGCCTGGGTGGCTCTTCAGACTCTACCGGAAGAAATGGTCATCAGTCCTTGTCTGCTCGACTTCTTGGAAAAAGCACTCGAAACTATTCCCATCACCCCAGTGGAACGAAGCTACGCAGGTTTGTTTTGCTGAAACGTGATTACGCAATCTGTCACATTACCGTTTTTTTTTTTTTTTTTTAATCCTCAACTCTTTTTTTTATTTCAGTCGTAACGTCCCAGGAAGAGGACATGGGACAGTTTGATACAGTAGAACCACTGGAGGAGTCCACCACCTCGCTGGTTTCTTCCTCGACATCAGCATATTCTTCTTTCCCTGTGGATGTGGTTGTCTATGTCAGAGTTCAGGTACAACACGTTTTCCTGGAATTATATGACCAAATATGGTAATGGTTTGATTTCGTTTGAACATGCATCAAATTACAATTGAATGCATCACATAATCAGTTCACAGTTCCACATGTCCAAAAGGAGTAGGAAGAAGCAAAGCTTATTAAATCCTACCCCTCCATCTGGTACTTTTACAATCAGTAACTGTTACATTTGTTCACTTCCTGCTTTCCTCATATAATTTAAGTTTTTTTATTTAATTTTTTTTATTTAATTTTAAAATTTTGTTTTAAATAAAAAAAATAAAAATTTAAATTTAAAAATTTTATTTGTTTTTTAATAAAAAATGTTTTTTAATGGTTTTATTTCATTTGAACATGCATCAGATTACAATTGAATGCATCACATAATCAGTTCCCAGTTCCACATGTCCAAAAGGAGTAGGAAGAAGCAAAGCTTATTAAATCCTACCCCTCCATCTGGTACTTTTACAATCAGTATCTGTTACATTTGTTCACTTCCTGCTTTCCTAATATAATTTAAGTTTATTTTAGTTTATTATTTAATTTAATTTAAAAAATTGTTTTAATTAAAAAATATTTTTTTGTTTTTAATAAAAAAAATGAATGATTTAATTTCATTTTAACATTTCCTAATATAATTTGAGTTTTTTTTATTTTATTTTTTAATTAAAAATGGTACTTTTACAATCAGTAACTGTTACATTTGTTCACTTCCTGCTTTCTTGCTAGTTTAAGTTTTTTTTTGTTTTTTATAAATGTATACATTTTTTATTATTTTTATTTTTATTTTATTTATTATCTATCTATCTATATTATTTTTTATTATTATTGATTGAAATTATTGATATTTTATATTATTAGTTTGTATTACTTGTTTGAAGATGAACTATATCAGCAAGTTGAAGTATTTGTGATTTTAGAAATTAAAAATAAAATATTAAATAAATAAATAGTAATAAATATATAAAATATACTGTTTATTTATTATTTTTTTAATCTATAAATCTAAGAATATTCAGTGTTCATGTCCTCCTATGTGTCTTTTCAGCCCTCTCAGATCCGCTTCAGCTGCCTTCCCATGTCCAGAGTTGAATGTATGCTCAAGCTGCCCTCCTTGGATCTGGTCTTCTCCTCCAACCGTGGTGAATTGGAGACCACCACTGGAGCTCATCCAAATGACGGGTCGCATCCACCCTCCTCCACTCCACCAGCGCAGCATATACCCAAACTACCTCCTAGCAAAGGTCTGTGGATTTTTGGTTGAGATGGATGGATGGATGGATGGATAGATGATGGATGGATGGATGGATGGATGGATGGATGGATAGATACTGGATGGATGGATGGTTGGATGGATGGATGGACGGTTGGATAGATACTAGATGGATGGATGGTTGGATGGACGGTTGGATGGACGGTTGGATGGATGGATGGATGGTTGGATGGATGGATGGATGGATGGATGGATGGTTGGATAGATACTGGATGGATGGTTGGATGGATGGATGGATGGATGGATGGATGGTTGGATAGATACTGGATGGATGGATGGATGGATGGTTGGATAGATACTGGATGGATGGATGGATGGACGGTTGGATGGATGGATGGATGGATAGATACTGGATGGATGATGGACGGTTGGATGGTTGGGCGGATGGATGGATGGACGGTTGGATGGATGGACGGTTGGATGGATGGGTGGATGGATGGTTGGATGGATGGATGGATGGATGGATGGATGGATGGTTGGATAGATACTGGATGGTTGGATGGATGGTTGGATGGATGGTTGGATAGATGATGGATGGATGGATGGACGGTTGGATGGATGGATGGATGATAGATACTGGATGGATGATGGACGGTTGGATGGTTGGACGGATGGATGGATGGACGGTTAGATGGATGGACGGTTGGATGGATGGATGGATGGATGGATGGATGGACAGATGGATGGATGGTTGGATAGATGCTGGATGGATGGTTGGATGGATGGATGGATGGATGGATGGATGGATAGATACTGGATGGATGGATGGATGGACGGTTGGATGGATGGATGGATGGATGGATGGATGGATAGATACTGGATGGATGGATGGATGGATGGATAGATACTGGATGGATGGATGGATGGACGGTTGGATGGATGGATGGATAGATACTGGATGGATGATGGACGGTTGGATGGTTGGACGGATGGATGGACGGTTGGATGGATGGATGGTTGGATAGATACTGGATGGTTGGATGGATGGTTGGATAGATGATGGATGGATGGATGGATGGACGGATGGATGGATAGATACTGGATGGATGATGGACGGTTGGATGGATGGACGGTTGGATGGATGGGTGGATGGATGGATGGACGGATGGATAGACTTTTTATTGTCATTGCACAATATCACAGCAGTGAAATTGCCAACGAAATGTCATTGTCCCTCGTTTATCACTGTTTATAAGTGAATTTCTGCAAAGTACTACTATGTACATTTTTAATTTAAAAAAAATTTTGATTTTTTTTTTAATGGTTTAATTTCATTTGAACATGCATCAGATTACAATTGAATGCATCCCATAATCAGTTCCCAGTTCCACATGTCCAAAAGGAGTAGGAAGAAGCAAAGCTTATTAAATCCTACCCCTCCATCTGGTACTTTTACAATCAGTAACTGTTACATTTGTTCACTTCCTGCTTTCCTAATATAATTTAAGTTATTTTTAATGTAATTTTTTTAATTTTTGATTTTTTTTAATGGTTTTATTTCATTTGAACATGCATCAGATTACAATTGAGTGCATCACATAATCAGTTCACAGTTCCACATGTCCAAAAGGAGTAGGAAGAAGCAAAGCTTATTAAATTAGGTACATTTGTTTAATGTATTGATCACAATGATAATCAAGCTTTTGTACATGAGCAAATATTTCTATTGTTGGCTAACGATACTGGCGTTCTGGAAAATACTGCCATGCTTTTAATTAGGAGCTTATTTTGCACTTAAACAGGACATGATTAATTGTTGGACGTGGACTCAAGCGACTTAAGTGGGTTCCACTGTAGTAATCATTCCCCATTCAGTCTATTCCTGCTGTATGTTATTCCCGGTACTGCCGATTACAATCAAATAAAAGTCAAATATCGACGTATTTATTTTGTTCTCTTCCCGTCCCCAGCCTCTCCATTACTGGGTAGCCCTCTGGGCAGAAGCCGCCACAACAGCAGCCAGTCAGACCTGACTGGACCCCCAAGTACCTCCTCAGGTCTGAGCTTTACTGCCTGCATGTCTGATTTCTCCCTCTACGTCTTCCATCCCTACGGTGCCGGGAAGCAGAAATCTGCTGTCACTGGCCTCCCGCCGGGCCCAAGCCCATTAGGTACGCTAATTATATTCTAATTCTATCTTTTCTTTTTACAATAAATGATATTGTGGTCTGTTTTCCATAAACGTCTGTGTTGTTCTTAAAGGGACGGTAGATGAGGAGCCGTCGTCCGTGACGGGAAGGAAAGACTCTCTGAGCATCAACCTGGAGTTTGTTAAAGTCAGCTTATCCAGGATGAGGCGGACTGGAGGCCCCACGTTTATAGAAAGCTTCATTCCTGGTAAAGGAGGCAAAATGGACACCACGCTCATCAACATCTCAGGTTTGTTGGCAGACTAGACAAATATCACATTATTCCTGTTTAGCCCGCAGTTGGAACTCGGGAATTTTGGATGTTATTAATTAAATTGTGGTGTATGAGTGGTTAGCGCACAGGCCTCACAGCCAGGAGACCCGGGTTCAATTCCACCCTCGGTCATTTTGGAGTTTGCATGTTCTCCCCGTGCGTGAGTGGGTTTTTTCCGGGTACTCCGGTTTCCTCCCACATTCCAAAAACATGCTAGGTTAATTGGCGTTAATTGGCGACTCCAAATGTGAGTGTGAATGGTTGTTTGTCTATATGTGCCCTGTGATTGGCTGGCCACCAGTCCAGGGTGTACCCCGCCTCTTGCCCGAAGACAGCTGGGATAGGCTCCAGCATCCCTGCAACACTTTGGAGGATTAGCGGTAGAAAATGAATGAATGAATAATAATGGATATCAAGGCTGCACGGTGCGCGAGTGGTTAGCGCACAGGCCTCATAGCTAAAAAACCCAAGTTCAATTCCACCCTCCGCCATCTCTGTGTGGAGTTTGCATGTTCTCCCCGTGCATGCGTGGGTTTTCTCCGGGTACTCCGGTTTCCTCCCACATTCCAAAAACATGCTAGGTTAATTAGCCACTCCAAATTGTCCATAGGTATGAATGTGAGTGTGAATGGTTGTTTGTCTATATGTGCCCTGTGATTGGCTGGCCACCATTTCAGCGTGTACCCCGCCTCTCGCACAACCAAGACAGCTGGGATAGGCTCCAGCACCCTCAAAATGAATGAATGAATGAATAATTAAATTATGTTAGTGTTGAAGTATAACTATTCCCGAATCCTGGTTGATCCGGCACTAATGAATGATAATGTATGTTGATTGCCGAACAGACGGAATCAGAGTCACAGTTTTGCGTCTCACGGCAACTATGGCGTTGAAGGGCCATCGAACACGGTGTGAAACCTCATCCCTTGATGACAAAACATTACGTAATCCGTGATGCATCAAGACAAACGTTTTTAAGCAGTGGCATATGTATGCTTTAAGTTTATTCCCGAAATTATTCCCGAATGAGATTTGTTTTCTGTGGAAAAACAGACAATTTTTGGAGAAAGAAAAAAATTTTTGACCAAAATCTGCAAAGTCGCTAGGCTTTGAACGCTGACTCTCGAATGTGTACTTAAACCAAAATATCCTATCAAATCTAAACACCACTGTTTATAATTATGAAAGAAATGTCATCTTTTCCTTGTAGCTGTCTGCGATATTGGCTCCGCC